>NW_027637561.1:5000-10000 GCF_951216825.1 Electrona antarctica
AAAAGGATAGCTCCGTACTATAGCCCTGAAGAACATCGACCTCAAATGCATTAGTTGAAGGACATTAGGACTACACACAACATTTATGGTGCACAATTTTAGCGGAAATAATAAAACATGTATTATTATTAGTATTAGTATTATTATTATTATTATTATTATTAGTAGTAGTATTAGTATTAGTATTAGTATTAGTATTAGTATTAGTATTATATTAGTATTATTTTCTGTAGCCTAATTATTAATGAATACGTACCTTGATCTAAAAATAATAATGACTAACAAGAAACCTATAATGATTATTTTCAGTGCCCGCTATGAAAAAATATGGCAAGACATGAGGCCAACACAGTAAAAGTAAAAGAGAATATTTCAGGCAAAGTGGTGTTGTCATTTCTGGTTTAAGGCTAGGCTGTGTCTTCGATGGCCGCAGGCAAACAGGCAAAGAGATAGCCTATCAAAAAGATAGCCTGAGAAGCCATGCGTGGTCGTGCCGGATTACGCCGACAGGCGTCGCTGCAGAGCGACAGATAGCTGTATAACATGGCGCTCAGTTATGTGGGCCAATCATGGCTCTTACTTATACTATAGGGACAGCCATTGCACCTATAGGGATAGATCTATACTATTATTCGCAGCTAATGTTTTGGTCTAAGATTGAGTTGAGAATTAATTTGTTTCTTATGTTGTGTACAAATGGATGTTTCAATTCAAAAGTATAAACATGCCTACACTGAATGGATTGCAATGGCAAAATATATTTCAACCACAATTTATAATTGTCATTTTAGAGAGCATTGGGCAGCTGAGATTAAACAGGTCTTTCTGAATGGAGCGTATATAGAAAATAGGAACCTAATTGTTTTAGTTTTATGATGCTGTGTACACAAATTTAAATTTCAACTGGGGGATATATGATTGTTTCTGAATAATAATAACAACAACAGCAACAATAATAATAATAGCAAATTATTATATAACTATTACTGGAAAAACTGGGCATAGTTTGTTTATAACACAGTTAATCACACAAAAATCTAACAAAAATCAAAAATGAAATATTTATTACAGCATTTGTGACTGAACACCTTTTAAACATTACGTCACAGTCCTCATACAAGTATTTAATGTATTTTTGACAAAGCTTAAGGGAGACGGCATCTTATCTAGTGAGGAACACGTGCTGAAAAAGGAAGGAATTCATGGACATACAATATCAATGCCACAGCAGATCTGAAACTAGCAAAAACATTCTTTTTCAATTGAGGTAAACACATTGAATATCTAACATGAAACAATTAATAGACTGAACTCTGTACGAAGTTTTGTTACAATACTCTCTCAGCTTTCCCACCCCCCTAAAAGCATTGAGTTCATAATTTAAGTTTTGTTTTGTATTTTTTTTTCTTCTTTTTTTTTTTAAAGTTTTTTATTTTTGTTGTTTTTTCCACCTTTTTTGTTTTAGGTTTTTTGGTGCATCAACCATCAATTGCTTCTCCAGCGCCACAGAATCAACTATTGTGTCAGTATTGTCCTTATTGGCAAGTAATGTTGATCCGTAGACAAAGAAGCGCTGTGGGATGTTGCTTTTCCACTATTTAAGCTTCCTTCAATAGGCTCTTACAAATGAGAGTCCAGGATACAAAAAAAAATAAAATAATAATAATATTAAAATAAAAATGTATAAAACCAACACAATCCAGTGCTTGGGCAATTCAAACTAAGATTTTTTTTCCCGTTAAAACCTACAGGGCAACATTCATTCATGAACCAAAAGAGAGAGAGAGAAAAAACAGGGGCATGACATAATGTTCAGACTGAATCTTCTGGAGAGATCCGGTGTCATTTAGCAGCCTTTTCCCCGTCATGCCCTGCTCTTACGGGGGACAGGACCTGATTGCCCTCTGTCGTTTGGAGCCTTTTGTGTGTGTGTGTGTGTGTGTGTGTGTGTGTGTGTGTGTGTGTGTGTGTGTGTGTGTGTGTGCGTGTGCTCGTGCGGGTGTGCGTGTGTGTGTGTGTGCACGCGCGTGCGCATGCGCGTGTGCGTGTGTGTGTGTGTGTGTTGCTTTTTTTTAGATGTTCCATCTTCTTGTTTATTTTTTTCTCTTATAGTGCTGTGCTGCCGGGACAGTTTTCTCCTCCAGGTTGGAGCACACACAGTGTGAGAGAGAGCGAGAAAGGGTTAACCTTTTAATTCTAGAACTAGCTCAGGAAAACATAAATCGTGTGTTCAACGAAAAAAAAAATGCACAAAGTTTTAACTTAGTTATCTATACTTTTTTATACTACAGTAGTTATAACTCTTGGAGTCTTTTTGACTTTTTTTTTTTCTTCTTCCAGAGTGAAGTTTTATTTTAGGAGCGTTGGAGCGCGTCACATGAAAGTGTATACTGAACATGTTTATGAAAGTGTGCGTGAGAGGGCGAGAGTGTGTCTGTTTTTTCTTGAGTGTGTGTGTGTGTGTGTGTGTGTGTGTGTGTGTGTGTGTCTGTGTCTGAGTGTGTGCATACGTGTGCATTTGTCCATTCCTTTGCACACGTGAACGTCATCAACGTCCTCCGTTGATCTTTTACCAAAAGCTCAAGACGTTACAAAGTGTTCTTGCCAGCTTGGTCCTCCGTTTGGATGAAAGTAACAAAATTGACAAGTCTTTAAAAAAAATCATCACAGCTCATCTGGAATTCTGTTTCTTTAGTGTTTTAGTGTCTAATTCTGGTCAAAAGGGTTTGTTTTTCATTCTTGAAAAATAGTCTCAAAATAGCATTTTTATTGTGTTGGGTTGCTGTTTGTTTATTTATCTTTTTCCTCTTTTCTCATAGTAGCTGCTGTTGTCATCTTGGTAGCAAAAAAAGTTCCCTTATAACTATTGGGCGTGGATGTCCAGGCCTTGTCCTCCAGTACTGTTGTCAATAGGAGTCAGCAAGGGGGGGCTCTGCGCAGACATGGTCATTCCTGGGTGCGGGGAGGGTCCTCCGTGCATCAGCATGGCGGGGTGGTGGTGGTGGTGGTGGTGTTGGTGGGGGTGTCCGGACAGGTACGGGTGGAGGGGGGGTCCGTGTCGGAGCTGCGAGGGGTGAGGGGACATCTGGTGAGGAGGGGTGTAACTGGGCGGGGCCATGCTCATGCCCATAGGACCGCTCTGAGGTACATACTCTCCTGGCATGCCTGGCAGACCTGAGAGAGAGAGAGAGAGAAAGTCAGCTATATGCAGTGCAGAAGTGCTTAATGTAGGCCTATGTTAAGTAAATAGTAACAAAAGTTTTCAAATAAATGTAGTGGAGTAAAAGTACAATATCTTTATCCGAGATGTAGTGGAGTAGAAGTAAAAGTATTGGAAATTGGAAATACTCAAGTAAAGTACAAATATCTTAAAATTGTAGTTAAGTACAGTGCTTGAGTAAATGTTCCCAGTCACTTTACACCACTGGCTATATGGCAGCATTCACACAGTACAATATGGTAAAGCAGTTTCTCCCTGCATGGTCCATTCTCCATAAACACTGTCTCAATTCAATTTAGTTTGCTGTACAGCTTGACCAATGAAGGTTTTATGACGCGATCCCATTGACTCCAGCGCTTTTTTTGTTTCTGCATGTCAAAGAGAGTCATTATTGCGCCGGACTATTTTTGGCGTTGGTGAGTGGTTTACAATGCCCAATAGTGTTGTGGTCAGTTTGTCAGGTCGGTAAGCGATCCTCCGCCGTCCACAGACACTGTGAGTCCTGGAAGACGCGAGGAAAACCCACCAGCCGCATTGATGTGGAGAAGCGTTAATACTTTTACAAGCGGAACAGTCAATTCCCCTGCTGAATTTAGTGACAAACTGAATAGGCGTTTTCTCATGGGGATGGTGCCTCTTTGTGAACATATTTGATTTAGAATCCCTTAAAGAAGTTATTAAATAATTTAGCGCTCAGTTAACTATCACAACACGCCAGTCTAAGAATGCCGTTCAAAGCTTGTTTTTTTCTTTTCTTTTCTACCCCTCAGTAAGAAGTACTTTTAACCAAAACAAAGTGCTGCTCTTAGATGTGAGGCAGTATGGATCTTTTTTTCTTTTGTTTTTTTTGCAGAGTATAATGACGACAGCAGCTAAAGCACATAGATGGCAGGAGACAGCAGCGAGATGGGAGAGCGAGGGAGATAAAAGGAGAGAGAGAAAGAGAGAGAGAGAGAGAGAGGGAGAGAGAGAGAGGGAGAGAGGGAGAGAGAGAGGGGAAGAGAAATGGAGAGGGAGAGGTATGCTGATGATGCTCTACCGATTTATACTTGTTTGTATACTATGTGCATTGCACTGAAAATAGCTGATCTACAAGCTCACAACACCTCGCCTTGTGAGCTTGTAGATCTGCTATTTTCAGCATGTATGTACGCAACCAAGTAGGCTAGGAGCCTGGTTCAACCAAGTAGGCTAGGAGCCTGGTTCATATGGCCAAGTAGGCTAGGAGCCTGGTTCATATGGCCAAGTAGGCTAGGAGCCTGGTTCATATGGCCAACTAGGCTAGGAGCCTGTTTCATATGGCCAAGTAGGCTAGGAGCCTGGTTCATATGGCCAACCAAGTAGGCTAGGAGCCTGGTTCATATGGCCAACCAAGTAGGCTAGGAGCCTGGTTCATATGGCCAACCAAGTAGGCTAGGAGCCTGGTTCATGTGGCAGCGGTGGCCGAACGGATTGCGGAGCGGTCTTGATACCGGAAGGTCGCCAGTTCGAATCAGCGGTCCGACACGTTAAAATTACCACCGCTGAAGTGCCCTTGAGCAAGGCATTGAACCACTACCATGAAATGTTCTATGAGCAGGGCCTGGCTGGAAACAAGTTATTGAGCTTAGCCCAGATACCCTGGGTAAATATAGTAACTTTGCTTTATGGCCAACCAAGTAGGCTAGGAGCCTGGTTCATATGGCCAACCAAGTAGGCTAGGAGCCTGGTTCATATGGCCAAGGAGGCTAGGAGCCTGGTTCATATGGCCAACCAAGGAGGCTAGGAGCCTGGTTCATAT
>NW_027637561.1:15000-30000 GCF_951216825.1 Electrona antarctica
AAATCAGCAGCATGAACGCCTCCCACCCCTCCCCCCCCCCCCCCCCCTACCCCACCCAAAAAGAAGAAAAAAATGTGTAGACATCCAAAAAAAAGAAGAAAAGAAAAACACAAGAGACATAACTCATGAATTGCTGCTAGCATTTCTGGTGCTCCTCTTGTGCCCAATTAGCAATTCACAGAGAGAGTGCTAATGTACCTCTCTCTCCACTTAGATTGGGAAATCTCCAATTAGAGTCAATCAGCGAACGGCTCGCACCGCTGCCAAGCGCATCCCATTGAGAAAATGGGAATGAGGAAGATGAGAGTGTGATGAAAAGAGGGAGGGGAGAGGATCGCTGGGTGGAGTTTTCTTTTTTTCTCCCCTCATTTGGCCGGATGTAGGATACTCCCTTTTAAAATTCGTGCTCCAGGCATGATATGTATGTATGCCAGGAATGGATTAAGAAGGAGTGTTGGCACCCTGGGTAAAAAAGGGAGAAATGGTGTATTCTACTGTATGGGTTGTTCTGTTAAATATTTTACCTGCTCGATTTGATTGGTCAATCATGGGCTGTACTATTCTTCTCCTGGCGTTAATGAACCTGGCAGAGAGGAAGAAGAGAGAGAAAGAGATAGAGGAAGAGAGAGAGAGAGAGAGAGAGAGAGAGAGAGAGAGAGAAAAAACAACGTTAAATCACGGGCATTCACACACAGAAGGATTCATCACAAGCCACCACAAAGACAAAACAGTTTTGCATGACTTAATGGCAACATTAGCCCCCGAGTCCTTGAGAGAGAGGCGCTCACAACAAAACAGCAACAACAAAAGGGTGATTGTGCGCAGACTTGGGAACCCGGCGAGGGATACTTTTAATGTTCCTTATGATCTATTCTCCCCTTGTTTAATAAAGCTTTTGATTACGTTTGGTTGCTATGGGCACCGGGGAGACATTCCTCAAGTATTAAGTGCAGTGTGAGTACAGCAAAAGGAGCACATCTCTATCCCTCTCTATTTTGCTGCTACCTCGCTCTCTCTTTCCATCATTCTCTTTCTCAAACTCACTCAAATGCTAAAGCACACACACGCGTGCGCACGCACACACGCACGCATGCGCGCACGCACACAAACAAAGCTCACACATACTGTAGTCCAGTGGTTCCCAAACGTTTTAGCTGAAGACCCAATAGAGACACTAGTGAAAATAGTAGATCTACGCCCAATGCGCCACAAGCTTGTATAACGGCTATTGTCACTACTTCTTAAACATATGTTTTCTAATTTATTTCTATTTCATGAAATTACTGAAAAAGATAATTGATTTTTTTTTAATTCGAGGGAAAAAAATAAGCTTTTTTGGGGAATGTTTTTAAATAATTAAAAACAGATGTAGGAAACAAAAAGTAAGGACCCATAAAAATGTGCCCGCGACCCACAAATGGGTCCCGACCCACTGTTTGGGAACCAGTGCTGTAGTCTGACCCGGTGTCCCCTCAACAACCAGTGCTATTTCTAGAGAGTTGTTGCTCATTAGAAATTTGAAATAAGTTTTAAGTTAGCGAGGTGCAGGATACAAATGGCTCCTTTCATTACCACCCCCCCCCCCCCACACACACACACACACACACACACACACACACACACATACCCCCTCGCCGAGACCCCCACTCTAGCTTCATTGTAGGGGGCTATATGCTCCCCTTCCAGCTGTCTAGAAATGAGGACCAGGCACGGCCACTCTGCGCTTTCACAAGGTATTGTTATGTCAGCGAGCCCATCAATTAGGCTGTCTGAAGTTTTATCACCGCCACGGCGGCGAATAAGTGCAGTTCCACAAAGCCTCCCCAGCCGGCCTCGCTCCTGCGGCTTTTCCACTGTAGAGCCCGGGGGTCATCTGGAGGTGACTGCCAGCCAGGGGCAACCTTTGGAACGTGGAATGGGACGCCCAAGGCCGTGTCAAATACAAGCTGGCAACTTTGGCCAAGCGAGCTCTCCTCACCTATTTCTTTGTTTATTCCATTTTGTTGTCTCTTCCTTTACGACATTTCCCGATCACACTCTCTCTGTCTATCTCTTCCTCTCCCTTTTGCTCTCTCTCTCTCTCTCTCCCTCTCTCCTGTCTCTCACATACTAAAAAGGCAGTGAGGAGTTTGCACTACAGGTATCCACATATGGTTAATATTAGAGGGTGGTTTCAAATCATGGTGGGGGCTATCCTGAATGGAGCCCAGTGCTCGTTCCATACTTTAAAAAAGTAGAGAGGGAAGAAAAAAGAGCGTATACTCCTAACACGCCGGGCACGGCACCATGGCTACAGCTCGAGGACCGGTCATTAGAAGGAAGGGAGGGCTGGAACCAATTTGGGCTCCTAATCCCCCATGAAGACCCGATACCTGCCCTTACCTTCTCCAATGAACTTAAACGGCTGTAATCTGCCCCGCTCAAAGTGACATGGTTAAATGTACAAAATGCACGGCTGGGAAAAGAGAGAGGATCGGCGCTCATTTGCCAGGGGGCATCCAGAGTGCAGGTATACGCAGGGGCGCCACGGGCCCCCGAGAGCCAAAGATGAAACGTGTCCATATGAGAGAGAGAGAGGGATGGAGCGGGTTTGAGATATTGATGTGTGCCATGTGATTGCACTGATGGTGTGTTACTGGTCAGTTGTGTCAGTGTCATGCTGTACTGAGAGCCACATTCCACCAGTTGCTACGGCGTGGTTGTTAAACTAAACTGAACTGACAACGAGAAGGAGAGACAGACAGACAAACAGGACATGCACAGACAGAGGTTGAGTATGGTCGGATATCAGATAAGTGCATGAGTTAGGATTTCTCAAAGCAAAGAGGATCACATTTTCCTAAGATTGAAGGTAGTCTTCAGTATACTTTTTATTTTATTGACGAGAAAGGGAGAGAAGCATCCTTCCCACTCATCAGCAGTGTCAGAAATGCCTGCGGTGCTCAGGAGAAAGAGAAAGAAAGAGAGAGAGAGAGCTGCTTGCTGCATCAAAACCAGCTGAGCAAGTAAACAGTAAGACATTCCTGCTATCGCGCTCACTGGGCCAGCTTTAAAGTACAAGGCCTGCCTGCCAAAATATATGTCCTGCGTTTTTTCCACCCTAGACGAACAGAGAAGCACAAAATCACAACCACGTGCTTTCTTACCTATTCTGGGACGAAACCATAAACACGTAATATTAGCAACGTTCTACCCAGGTGCTAAATTTGCCCATTGGGTTTCCAGTGACTTCAGAGGAAATCTGCTGTGTATTGAAGAATATCCAGTAAAAAGGGGGTGGGCTGGGACTGTTTCTATTTCAGATTTACTTTTTATTAGTTTTCCCTAAATGTGACTTTGAAAACAATGTCACAACGGGAAAAAAAACAATGTCTACTGTTTTCTCCCTACAACGTATACGAAATGTATGCCATAAAGTACAAGCGAAAATGTTTTCCTACACTAGGGCATGTTGTTGTTGCCGAAATAAAGAATATGAAAAACAGCTCCATACAGAAACAGACAAACATATGGATGTTCAAATATTTTCCCCACAAACACTTGTCAACACTCCTTGCTCGGCGCCGCACGCAAACACATGTGCGCATGCGGGCATCGGAACACGTGCGTGCACGCACACACGTTTTCATTCTCCTCGGCATGTTACCACAGTAACGGTGTGGCGGGCAGTGAGCTCAGTGCAGGGAGGGGGTCTGACCGAGGGCCCCACTCGCGCCCCCCTGAGCGCCTTTTATCAGTCTGAGTAAAGCCAATTGAGATTATCAGAGCTTGGCCTGATAACACTGTTTTCTCTCCTCCCATGAGCTGCTAATGGTGTGTGCTTAGAACAACACAAAGCAAGAATCCTCACAGAGATGAAGACCAGGCGAACAACGATGGACAGATAGGTGGGATGGATGGATGACAGGGCGGGTGGGTGGATGCATGTATGTATGGATGGATGTATGGATGTATGGATGGATGGATGGATGGATGGATGGATAGATGGATGAGAGGGTGGGATGGGCAGATGCATCTTTGCAAGGCAAGGCCCTGGCACAGAAACGGGCAGACCACAGGCAGTCAGAATTCCCAACCGCTTGCTAAAGCATACATGCGTAAATCCACACATCCACGCCATGGACACGACCACAGTCACCACCAGTGTGTCCGTAGGCTAACCAGAACACAGGAGGCTCACAGGGGACACTGGCTTAAAAACCTCCAACCCCAAGCCTACGTTTTATTATCTACATCTGGTGGTCTACCTTATTATGGCCTGCCTCTGCTCAGTGTTAGAGCACAGTAACATACACACATGTACGCGCGCACGCACACATACACACGTCACACACACACAGTCACACACACATACACACACACAGTCTCACACACACACACACGCACACACGCACGCACACACGCGCATGCAGGCAGGCGCACTCACGCACGCACGCACGCACGCACGCACGCACGCACACACGCACGCACGCACGCACACAGAGTACCTCTCAGCATGGGAACTCCATGCTGTCTTCAAACAAATAATTAAAGGCAAGGTTAGGGGGTCGCTTGGAGGTCATTCCTCTGGATACGGCACAGAATGTGTACATTACCCTGGGAGAGAGAGACAGGGGTGGAGGGGGGCAGGGGGTGACCGCTGTTTAATTTGGGCAACCAAGACACAAATACATTTTTCTCAAAGGCTTTTTCAAGGCCCATACTGAAAACAATCCTTTTTTTGTGGCCTAGGCTATTCTAGCTATGTATTTGTGCATGCGTGTGCATGCGTGTGCATGTGTGTGCACGCGCGTGTGTGTGTGTGCGTGCGTGTGCCTGCGTGAGCCTGCGTGAGTGCATGCATGCATGCATGCAAGAATTGGGAGGTGACGTTTTGCACGCACATATCATTACATTACCCACACTATAGCATCATGAAGTGCACTTTCATACACTCCTAATGACTTACTCCTAACCTGAAATGGCATACTGCATATTGGGGTATGCTCAGGCACAATGTGTCTCCATATAAACGCTCACTGAAACACTCCCGTAAAAGCGGGAAGGGGT
This sequence comes from Electrona antarctica, assembly GCF_951216825.1. Taxonomy (NCBI): domain Eukaryota; kingdom Metazoa; phylum Chordata; class Actinopteri; order Myctophiformes; family Myctophidae; genus Electrona; species Electrona antarctica. The sequence goes on from NW_027637561.1 coordinate 20,050, forward strand.
AGTAGCCTATATTTACAAGAGCTCTGCACTGTAAAATCCTACTCAGTGTTACTTTATCCATTTGTAAGTGAGTGTACAACTCTGAGAGTTAAACTGACACTCAGGTTTTTACAGTGTGGGTGGTGTTGCTGTACACAGAGGCCAATAACATATGAATGATGGAGCCATGACGCTGGGAGTCCTCTTGACACAAGGCCTCCACTAGGCCGGATCAACACTACACTAATATCTGACAGCACCCAGGTGCAGATGTTAAATACCCTGGCTAGCATGCTAAACTATAATCTGTCAGACAGACAGATAAAGTGTATGAACAGACTACAACTGTCCCCCGCGCATAGCACAATAATCGATTCATTGGTTGTCTGTCTGTCTGTTTGTTCGTTAGTAGTTGTTCATGCTTTTTCTGTGATAAATGAATTATTTATCTTGCAAACCCCTTAATTCTAACCAGTAGCCATTGGTAAATACATATTAGAATGTTCACATAATCTCAACCTGACCAACCTGGTCTCTATACGTATAAAATGTACTCATTGATTAGTCGACAAATTCCTATGACTATAAGTCGACTCAAATATACTACTGGTTCACCTTCATGACACTCTTGTCTGGATATTCACTTTATATCATATTTCATACTGAAACAAAGTCCTCTCATATTGTCATATTGACAGACACAGAGATGTAATATATTTGCATTGGGAATCACTGCAAACCAGTCCCTCTGACTCTGGGCTACGCTCTATTCTTGTTTTTTTCCCCCCTGCCTTCTTCTCAATCTGTCAGAAAGACCTTGTTTCTGGTTAACTGACTCGCAGCCACACCTGGTAACTCGCTCCTGTTGTCAGCATTCCTTCCCTGAGAAATCCTCATGCCAAACCACCCTAGCCTGGAGCACAGCCAAGAGAGAGAGAGAGAGAGAGAGAGAGAAAGAGAGAGAGAGAAAGAGAGCCGCTCTCTCGCTAGGTCGGCTGGCCAATCACGACAGAGAGTGGAGGGAGCCCAGCCAATCAGGAGTGGGGTCACTTGTTTGACGAGTTTGTGATGAAAGAGAGGAAACTGAGCCAGAGTCGGAGAAAGACAGAGAGACATACTAAACATGTCTAAGAAAAAAAAGGCCGAACTGCTCAGAATCTAACCATGCAAAGAAGGGGGGAGATTTTGAAATTGTGACACAGAAATAGCACTGCCTTCATATAGCTAACCTGATTGTACCCAAGTTCGAGCCCCCCTGTGCCAGAGTGGTGGGCAGTGAACGAGACAAGAGTTTCCGTTTGTCGGTCAAATTCCTGGGCCCCTTGCCTGACTTTGTAAGGAAGATTAGATGCAACACAATCTGAACGTGCTGAACTCAATCCCGGATCATTGTTTGCCAACATGAATGTCCTCTGGTTCCCATTAGAGCTCATTGGTTCCATACTTCCGGCCTTAGACAGACATAAAGATTTCGAACTCCAAGCGATTGAGTCACTCCCTCACTGGAATCAAAGGAGGAAGGCTTCAGTTTGATCCCCTCCTAAAAAAAAGAAAAAAAGACAGAGGCCATGTAGGGAAAGAAAAAAAAATCAGCTGTCCTTTGACCAGGAAGTGGATGCAGATTAACCCGACGAGGAGGGTGTGTTTAGCAATAGCAAACACTTCCTAATTACAGGTCCAGTCAGACAGTTGGTGGGGGCCAGCTCGGCCCTTCTGAACCTTCCCAACTCTCTCTGATAATCTATTGTTGGTGTCAACAACACTGATGGAATCAGTTCACGTTGGCCCGAACAGGCCCCCCTTGCAACAGTTTACAGCCTGCCACCAGACTGAACCTGGCGTATCTGTAGATTTATCATAAACTATCACAAAGGAGCTTTTCACAAGCTGTTCCTCCTCAAGGATGGAGGAAAGAGGGGATGGGGAAGGAGGGAGGAGATGGGGTGGGTGAAGGAGGGAGGACGGGGAGGAGCGTGGAAGCGTCGTCTAGTTATTCCTATCAGAGTTCCCCTCATACTCTCTCTCTCTCTCTCTCTCTTTTCTTCTTCTCTAAGTTAAAACAGGAGTCAAGAGACATAAGCCGTGTGAGCATTACCTCACCCCCGTGTTTGATTTAGTGCAGATGTGAAACACAGCAAAGCTCAGGATGGCTTTTTTCTTCTTCTTCTTCTTATTCTACACGAACGTCAGAGAGGGCCCACATTTAAGGGCAGCCACTGTGTTTACATAGTTCTACCTCTGTCTCTCTCTCTCTCTCTCTCTCTCTCTCTCTCTCTCTCTCTCTCTCTCTCTCCCGGTTGCTTTCTCTCTCTTGTGCGCACACACGTACTCATAGTTCTACCTCTGTCTCTCTCTCTCTCTCTCTCTCTATCGCTCTGCCTCTCTCTCTCACTGTCTCCCCTTCTTTTGTCTGCCTCTCAAGGGGAAATGTTTCACCTCTCCTCCCTGGACTTTCACTGACCTGTTTTTCTTTCTCTTTTTATTGCACCACTCATTGCCCTTTTGTGACACCCCCCCCCACCCACCCACCCATGCATATGAGCAAAATTTGCATTTCTCCGTCACTCGATCTCGCTGTGGAACTCGTTCCTCTCCGAAACCCGTGGAGTGCACGAGTCATTAAGACTCAAGTAGAAAATCAGACAAAGAATTATATATTTGTGTTTCAAACTGACGTGATTTAACGAGCAGCTAATTAAAATAAATCAATAGCACTGCGGCATGCTCTCTGCTTCACTCTCACTCTCTCTCTTTCTCCCTCTCTCACTGATTCCCTGTCAGTTCCTGAGTGATGGTGGAACATCGCAGGTTGGAACTTGGAATACTACCCTAACATTTAAAAGCGTGCCTCCACTATTTCTTAAGAGGAATCAGGGAGACCTCTCACTTCATGACAAACCAATCTGAACTGTGCCACGCGTCATCTGATGGAAACATCATCCACAAATGCAAATAAAAAACCGCAAACGGTACACGTCTCCTCCCACTTTCATGCTATGCATGTTATTTACATATTTACTGTTTGCTTGTCCACAAATGCTAGGGTATTTAGGGTAGGGTTAGTGTGTGTGTATATGATAGGGTATTTAGATATAAGGTTTCGTAGTCGGACGCTAGGTTTCATTTGCATTCTATTCACTTGACCATTTACCCTGTCGTATGTTGACTAGGGCTCATACACTCTGATTCTGCACTTTGTAAGTCACTGTGGATAAGAGCGTACGTCTGCTAAATGCCTACATTGTAATTTATGAATGTCTGTATATATATTCACCCTGTCATCTACAACCCCCCAACCCTTCCACCGATCATCCAGTGGAGGGTTGTCACCCCAGGGGCCTGCAGGCCAGCGGCCTGACCCCTGCATGGCGGGCTGGACGGCCCCAGCTGCCGACTGCTCGTCAAACACCTCCAGAGCATGGTTGGGCCAGGAAGACCATGCTTGTTGCCCCCTTTGATCCGACACAACAGCAGCTGCTGCTCCAACGAAGAGCAGCACTTTGTTCCTCTCCTAACTCTCTGCATCACGCTGTCCTACGGCACAAAACCGCCGAATCCGCTGGACTCAAGACGAGAGAGAGTAAAAGAGGGCGTTTTTTTTTTCTTTTCTCCTTCCCTCTTCCCCGCAAAACATCAACAAGCTCTGACAACGGCAGCGGGGGGTTTTTCTTGGCCCCGACAGAGAGCTCTCAGGCATCTCGTCTTTGACTCTCTCTCTCTCCTTTTTTAAGAGACATGATAGTTATTGTTCAAATCAGCCAGGGTGAATGGAATGGACTGCGGCCAAGCCTGCCCCAGGCGTCAACACACCTGTATGAAAGAGGCCTTATTGTAGCAACCCCGGCAAAGCCAACCTGCACTAGCTCTACCAGTTTTCTGATGTCAAGAGGGAGGGTGGAATTTGTCTACCTCTCTCACTGTCTCCGTCTCTCTCTCTCTTTCTCTCTCGCTCTGTCTCTCTCTCCATCTGCCTCTCTCTCTCTCTCTCTCTCTCTCTCTCTCTCTCTCTCTCTCTCAGACAGCACCCTAATCTTTAACCTCATTAATCCCTGTTTCTTCTCTGCACTGGCACCTATGCTCTGGAATGTTTTCACTAATGCTATTATTTTTTTGATTATCAGCAGGAGACGGGGTCGGATTAAGCAAGGTGTTGGTCTATATCCCCTTGTTAGCAAAAGCCCCTCTTATCTCTCTCTCTCTCTCTCTCTCTCTCTCTCTCTTGCGTTTTCAAAGACAACTCCTTATTAAACGTGCATGATAGGTGCACAAAATATGCTCCACCCCCCTCCCCACATCCTGGGCACCGTGGGACAGCTGTGTTTTTGCCTTGTTTGAAGTGTGTCTGAAAACATCCAGTGCATGTCAATATTATCCTCTGTCAAAGCTGCGGTACATGGTGAATGACAGAGGTCGTCGTCAAGTGCTGGAAGGTACAGCATTCCTTAAAAGTCAGGTTCGCACCTTTCGGGTGGGTGAGCGGATCTCTGCTTTTATGCAAAGCCAGCAATAAATAGTACAGGTACATGCTAGCCCACTGGCTGGTGCACACACGTACGCACGCACGCACGCACGCACGCACGCACGCACGCACGCACGCACGCACGCACGCACGCACGCACACACACACACACACACACACAGAAAGAGAGCTAGAACACACATCTACTTTGAAACTTATAGAAGCATAGATGAGTCAGTCATCATTTAAACAAATGAATAACAAATTAGGTGTGCCTTTTAGAATACAATGTGAGCCTAGACTTGCTCACTAGTCACCGCTTAACATACTCAAAACACCTCAATGATTTATTGATGTGATGTGACCGAGAGACAGAAATCAGCACTATCATGACTCCAGCCCAACCGTCTCTCTGGAGATGAGTGCTGTACCGTAGGTGAGCTTGTGAAGTCACCAGCCCCCGTATTCTCACTTAAGTTGTAAACGCTGTAGAGTTCTTCCCGCATTGCCCAGCATGCAATGTATAATACTCTGTGGGGAGGCCATGCATAATATCTGTTTCCTATCCACTCCTCACCTCCACTTTCAGGAGGATCTCTCTCTCTCTCTCTCTCTCTCTCTCTCTCTCTCTCTCTCTCTCTCTCTCTCTCTCTCTCTCTCCTCCATTTAGTCTGTCCTCTCCTTGCCCCTCTCTGTTCTTCTTGGTAATCGAGTGAGATATCCCTCAACTAAATCACGTATTGTCAGATATCAGACAAGAGGTGGCTTTGTGGATTACCAGGGGACGCTGATAATGACATGATGGAGGCATGGTATTTCAAACAAAATCGAGTGTCAATTAACTGTATGGGTCTATACTATAGTATAGCATATATATATAGGCAACGTGTGTGTCTGAAGCTATGCAGGAAATAAGGCCAATCTATTTCCTTTCCTTCATATCAAACGTCTCTCTCTCTCTCTCTGTCTCTCTCTCCCTCTCCTTCATGAGACTATAATGGGCTCAGTTCTCTTTCTGCTAAGAGAGAAGAGAGGGGCCTGCAGACAGGGGGCTTCCATACTCCATGCGCAACACACACTATATATGCTCGGATGCACTTGCACGCTCACGTGCACACTGCACACACATAGACACACGTGCTGGTGCACACGTGTGTGCGGGCGGGCGCACGCACGAGCACGCGCGGGCACACACACACACACACACACACACACACACACACACACACACACACACACACACACACACACACACACACACACACACACATAGTATGCATACTTACATACACATACGCTCCTGAATCTCAAAAGCATTGGCAGGAGACAGAAAACAGAGCCAATGGGAGGGAGGAGAGGGGAAAGAGGTGGAAAGGTGCCCCCATTTTACCACCCCCTCTCTCTCCCCTTGCCTTTTTTATTCTCACACTCCCATGCTATTAACCATGAATTTAGGGCAGTGAAAATGCACAGCAGTTTGAGCAATTAAAAAGTGACACCTAAACCTGCCAGATCGACTGCCTGGGTTCCCCTAATGCCTGGGTTTAGACTCACTGCTCTCATGCTTTTTAAGAGCGAGACTATTGGGGAATACGGGACTGTAGTGTGTGTGTGTGTGTGTGTGTGTGTGTGTGTGTGTGTGTGTGTGTGTGTGTGTGTGTGTGTGTGTGTGTGTGTGTGTGTGTGTGTGTGTGAGGAGGGGGATTCTCTCTCCCACTAGCGTTCCACTGGGATGTCATCATCTTCTCATCATTGTCTCTGTGGGGTGCGAGTGCACGTTTCTACGATGTGCGTTACCGTCAGTGCTGGTGCTCATGGAAGAGTGTGCGTGCGTGCATGCTTGCATGTGTGCATGCTTGTGTGTGTATGTGTGTGGGACAGAATCATCGGTCAGATGTTGGCAGCCTATACCTCTGACTTCTCTATTAAATAATTGATCTGAGTTTGGATGTGATAACACACACACACACACACACACACACACACACACACACACACACACACACACACACACACACACACACACACACACACACACACACACACACACACACACACACACACACACACACACACACACACACACACACACACACACACACACACACACACACACACACACACACACACACACACAGGGACCCAGAGTTTAGGGCTAAAAAGCCAGCAGCAGTGATATAAATAGCTGTTGTTTGTAGAGAGCAGTGCTGGCAGTGGCAGCGGTGACTCTGTGGACCAGACCAGGGGACTGTGATGTGTCCAGACCAGTGGCCTACAGCTAGACCAGACCAGTGGCCTACAGCTAGACCAGACCAGGGGACTGTGAGGTTTCCAGACCAGTGGCCTACAGCTAGACCAGACCAGGGGACTGTGAGGTGTCCAGACCAGTGGCCTACAGCTAGACCAGACTAGGGGACTGTGATGTGTCCAGACCAGTGGCCTACAGCTAGACCAGACCAGGGGACTGTGATGTGTCCAGACCAGTGGCCTACAGCTAGACCAGACTAGGGGACTGTGATGTGTCCAGACCAGTGGCCTACAGCTAGACCAGACCAGGGGACTGTGATGTGTCCAGGCCAGTGGCCTACAGCTAGACCAGACTAGGGGACTGAGATGTGTCCAGACCAGTGGCCTACAGCTAGACCAGACTAGGGGACTGTGATGTGTCCAGACCAGTGGCCTACAGCTAGACCAGACCAGGGGACTGAGATGTGTCTAGTCTATGCAGTGGCCTACAGCTAGACCAGACCAGGGGACTGTGATGTGTCCAGACCAGTGGCCTACAGCTAGACCAGACCAGGGGACTGTGAGGTGTCCATGCAGACCAGTGGCCTACAGCTAGACCAGACCAGGGGACTGTGATGTGTCCAGACCAGTGGCCTACAGCTAGACCAGACTAGGGGACTGTGATGTGTCCAGACCAGTGGCCTACAGCTAGACCAGACTAGGGGTCTGTGATGTGTCCAGACCAGTGGCCTACAGCTAGACCAGACTAGGGGACTGTGATGTGTCCAGACCAGTGGCCTACAGCTAGACCAGACTAGGGGTCTGTGATGTGTCCAGACCAGTGGCCTACAGCTAGACCAGACTAGGGGACTGTGATGTGTCCAGACCAGTGGCCTACAGCTAGACCAGACTAGGGGACTGAGATGTGTCTAGACTATATGCAGTGGCCTACAGCTAGCTCAAATGTTTCACTTAAGTAAAAGTATCGATACTGCAATATAGAAATACTCTGTTACAAGTGAGGGGCGACTCACACGGTCGCAACCGATTGATGTATGCTTGTTGTATGAGATGTATAGCTGATGCAAGCTTGCAATGCATTTCCAATGGGAGTCACATGGCGGCCATGACACTTACATCTTGCTTACATCTAGCATGCATCAATGTTGTATGCTAGATCGAAAGGTGTGAGTGAGGCCTAAGAGTTTGCAATTCTAAATGTACTTGCGTAAAAATACAAAAGTGTTGGTCTCAAAATCTACCAAAAGTAGAAAGTACTCAATATGCAGAATGTCCCATGTCAAGTTTTCAAATGTCTAACAATCTTTTGAAAATAGCAGATCTGCGACGCATTGTGAGCTTGTAGATCGGCTATTTTCAAATGGCCAAAATGTATAGGGCTGAAGTGGTTAATGTAGGGTAGGCTATGTTTTGTAATAATAATCTAAATCTACAAAGTAACTAGTAACTAAAGTTTTCAAATAAATAGTGGAGTAAAATGGTAAATGGTAAATGGTGCATTTAAATAAGTAAAAGTACAATATTTGGATCCGAGATGTAGTGGAGTAGAAGTAACAGTATTTGAAGTTGGAAACACTCAAGTAAAGCACAAATACCTTGTGTAAACCTTGTGTAAACCACAAATTGTACTTAAGTATACAGTACACAAGTAAAAGTACTTAGTTACTTTACAACACTGCTGCTCTCCACACAGCAGCTGAGCTCATTGACACTGCTCCTCCCCCACACTGTACTGTAATGTGACATGTTGTGCAACACTTAATGAATTGAATCAATGATAATTAAAAAATACAAAATTCAGATAAAATAATGAGGGTTTTTTTTTTGGGGGGGGGGGGGGGGGGGTCGTTCCCATGTCATTATATATTCTGAAAGTCTCAGAAATAGCCCATCTACAAGCTCACAGGGCCATTATGAGCTTGTAGATTGGTTATTTTAGATGTTTTTGAGACAAATATAAGACAGAGCTAAGCTCAGGCTAATCGATTTAGTTGATTATAAAAACTCAATTAAAAACGGGTTGGAAAAGGAATCATAAAATGAAAATCATATATAGTTGCAGCCCAAACTATAGGGACGCCAGGGTGGAAGTGGCTAATGATGGTTTGAGAACAGCAGGAGAGATAGAGAGAGACAAGTCTGGCTCTGAATCTCGTTTGGCTCTGGCTAATAATAGCCACATTCCAAAAAACATGAAATTAATTTCACAAATTCACATTTTCTAGAAATTGCTCTTATCAAGTTAACTGCTACCGTGTGGCCACAGATGGTAGTTTGCTTGCGCGATCCGTAATTGGGGAGATTACTACTTATTCACTTCCGTTTTCCATCCATTGTAAACGGCTAATGTTAGCATTAGCACACAATGTTTATCTTTCGCCAGAAATGTTAATATTCCAATCGCGATGCCGTGAAAAATCACAAATCAGATCCGAACCTCGGATAGATGGATGATCAACCCCACTGACAGTGACGTAGTTTCCAAGAAAACAGCGACATTTTTTCATTTTGGGGCAGCGGTGGCCTAAGGGTTAGAGGAGCACCCTTGTTGCCGAAAGGTTGCCGGTTCGATTCCCCGGACGGGCAGGAAAAATCTGGGTGGGGAAGTGATTGTCATCACTCACCCAACACCGCTGAAGTGCCCTTGAGCAAGGCACTGAACCCCCAACTGCTCCCCCTGGAGCTGCTTAGTGGCCAACAGTATAAGACTGTGGTTGTACTGGTCAGCTCCCAGGTTTTAGTGTGTGTGTGTGTGTGTGTGTGTGTGTGTGTGTGTGTGTGTGTGTGTGTGTGTGTGTGTGTGTGTGTGTTTCTATGTGCAGGGCGTTGCTGAAAATGAGCACCTGTGCTCAGCTACTTTCCTGGGTAAATAAAGAATTATAAAATAAAAAAAATGCAGGCAGGCGTTGCCTAGCAACCGGCTCAGGACTAAAAGATGTTTTTTAGCTAATCCATATAAAGTGATATAAAACTGTGTATATATGCCAGCCGCAGACAATAGATGGCTATTAAGAAACGTATACGTCAGCAACAGTCAATGTGTTAAGGTTGCTTATGTAACTTAACTGATATCCCATTACAAGTTTTAAGTTTTACGGGTGCAATCACTTTGCAAGATGGGCTACGTTTTATTAATTGTATTCCTTCTCTCTTTCAAATTCCTAAACATTTAAGCCCTATTACAAAATGTTCAAAAATAGTAGAACTACAAGCTCACAACACACCACATGAGCTTGTAGATCTACAATTTCTTTTTAAATGTTTGA
>NW_027637561.1:32500-40000 GCF_951216825.1 Electrona antarctica
TGTGTGTGCGTGTGTGTGGGAGGGAGAGTGGGTTTGGCTGATGGCTGTGTGTATTGATTAGCTTGCTGCACAACAGGTGTGTAATCACACCCAGATCAGTGTGTAATTAGAATTTCTAAGGCCAGGTGTGACTGCTTCACTCACTCTACAGTCAAGGATAAGTCATTTTGAGGCAAACTTGCATTGAAGCCAGTGAGAGCCATGCTTGTCCAAATCATATGAATAAACATTATTTCTGAACAACTGTGACTGTTTTGGGAGAACAAGCGCTGTTGTACATGCACCAGAACTGTACCAGTGTAATGCTATTATTTGGGTGAAATCTTTCAGAATTAATTTGAGGTCCAAGTGAAAAACATGCACTAAACATTGTCACAGGAGTATAAAGAGACAGATGAAAGCAAGAAGCACCTTCCTACAGTACAACACATTATTGTTGGAGCATGCAAAACTGCTGCTAAGTATCCTAAAGAGTTAGGCAGTGACCACATGTTGTTGCTGCTTCATCATCATCATCTCATTTTGACTACTGAGAGGGACCTTACTGCGCAGAGTGGATTTTATTTACCGACCTGAACAATGAGGACTTGCTGCACATGCTGCACAGTCAAGACAACTAAAGGTAAAGGTTGTTTTTCTATGTGCTGTGTCATTGTGTGTGTTATGCTGTGTATAGTTTGATTCAGGCTGCTGCTCTATTGCTGTTGTTTTGAGGCCCTAAGGCTGGGTTGTAATCAATCATGTTCAGTGACTATTGCTGTCTATGGATTTGGAGGCTGATGTGAATGTTTATCTTTTGTGTCGTGGCTTTTGTTAAAGGCTTTGAGTTGTGACAGGGTGACTGTTGTATTGATTCACATGACTGGCAGGGAGACAACACCTCTTGGTGTGCATTATTCCTCTTGGCCAGAGTAGGCCATTTCTCTGCCTCTGACTCTCTATTTTGAAAATGTTGTGTCTGGGTTACAGAGGAGGGTCTCTTCAATAAGTATAGCCTGGGGGCCCATGGATACCAAAATCTGACCCGGGACATCACCTATAGCCACTTAAACCCTCTAGTCAACTTGACCGGGGTCGGCTATATATTTGGTCTGCTCTTTTCCCCCCTCAACAACAATAGCTCACAACGCGTTGCATTGTGATTTAATTGTGAGCTTGTAGATCTGCTATTTCTTTTCAGTGAATGTTCCTCTCAGAATAGGGAAGGGTTCAAATGGCTAACATGTGATCCATGAGTGTAGCATTCCTATTCAGAGATGCCTAGACTTTGTGTTGGGCCAAGTTGGGCTTCAGAGTCACATCACATTGCTGCACGACAGCTGTCACAAATACAAACAGTGAGCGCTCTTTCCCAAAGTATGCTCTGGTTAAAAAAAAAGCAGTGGACCTAGTATAGAGCCCTGTGGTACTCCAGTCAACAACACATGTAGGGTTTAAGTGGTTAAGAAGAGCTGATTAATGGTACTGTAGGCAGCATGTGTTTCTACTGTATGCCCCACTGGCTGCCATTGTGGCCTATAGTTATTTGATTCAGGTTATTGCTCTGTTGCTGTTGTATTGGGGCCCAAATGCTGGGTGGCAAATCATTTTCAGTGACTGTTTTTGGCTGCGGAATTGGAGGCTGATGTGAATGTGATTTGTGTTGTGGCTCGCTGCTGTGAAGGTTCTGAGTTGTGACAGGATGGCTGTTGTGTATTGATTCACGTGATTGGCTGGCAGACAACACCTCTTGGGGGGGGGGGGGGGTGTGTGTGTGTGTGTGTGTGTGTGTGTGTGTGTGTGTGTGTGTGTGTGTGTGTGTGTGTGTGTGTGTGTGTGTGTGTGTGTGTGTGTGTGTGTGTGTGTGTTCGCACGCGTGTTCCTCTTGGTCAGCATTCCTCCTCTCTCACTCTCTCACAGAATAGAAGGCTAATGCCATTTCCTCATTTACGATTTGCTATTTTCTATCTTGTTGTGGCTACTGTTCAAGCTAGAGGTTTTGTACTCCAATTGCTCCAATTCCTCTATTTCTGTTCATTTTGTGGTCTACGTTACAAGAGTGTATCTCATACTGTTCAGCAATGAGCATGACAGGCATATCATTTGTGTGTTGGGGTGGGGGGGCTCTACAAGTCCAACCCAATGATCAATGTGATCTCAGCGACTCACACCTATTCAGATGCCTTATCTTTGTGTTGTGTTTTTGCCATTGGTAGCCATGATGAGCTTCAGAGCCCAATCTCCCCCAGCTGCACGCCCTGCAAGCCCATAGACAGTCCCAATCTCCCCCAGCTGCACGCCCTGGAAGCCCATAGACAGTCCAATCTCCCCCAGCTGCACGCCCTGCAAGCCCATAGACAGTCCCAATCTCCCCCAGCTGCACGCCCTGCAAGCCCATAGACAGTCCCAATGAGCTCTAAAGGCAAATGGAAGCTCATAAACACAGACTTGACTGTATAGACGTAGCATTTTATCTTTTGGCAGTTTCCCCTTTTATGGGCCAGGGACCTTTATAACAGGGGTAAGGCGATATTAGAGAGAGAGAGAGAGAGAGAGAGAGGTAAGGCGATATTAGAGAGAGAGAGAGAGAGAGAGAGAGAGAGAGAGAGAGAGAGAGAGAAAAAAGTTAAGCAAAACGGTGGGTGGGTGGAAATAGCATGGGGAATGAGAATGAGCTAAAGGTTGAGAGAAGGAGAGAGGGGAAGGAAAACGGCACAGGGAGACAGGGTCACAAATCTTGCTGCTATTCCAGTACGTGACATCTTCACTCGTTTGCGGCTGCTCATTAACAAACAATACTGCTGTGAAATTGGTTTAATGACAAAGTAATAAAATTGCTATTCTGCTCACAGATGGCCCCAGGCACAGGGAGATTCTGGCAGACTTACCGTGGCTGCCCGCGTGTATTAAGCTGCTTGTTCACGAAAACAGTACACGTTACCTTCTCTACCTTCTCTCTCACTGACCCTGACTGAATGTATTTCTATTTTTTAAGCTCTGTACCTGCAAATGAAATATATTAACCTATTCAACCTTTGATTCTCCTTGAGTTCTTTCTCTCCCAGCATTCTCTCTCTCTCTCTCGCGCTCTCTCTCTCTCGCTCTCTCTCTCTCACACCACCCTAGTACAGAAATTACCATCTTAAAATAAAAAAGTGGGCTCGCCCACGCAAACGCGGCTCAACTTCATTTCAAACGCAGAGCCCTTGTTATTAAACGATCCACCAATAAAACCAAGCCGTTGAGAAATAAAAGGGCCAAAAGGAGTACAAAGACCTCCCTCCTCCCATCTCTGCATCTCTCTCTAATGCTGCTCATAGCTCTCTTTCTTTCTCTCTCTCTCTCTCTCTCTCTCTCTCTGTCTCTCTCTCTCTTTCTCTAGCTCTCTCTCTCTGTCTCTAGCTCTCTCTCTCTGTCCTGCTCACATGCTCTTAGCCTCTGTGTTGCCCTGTCTGGCTTCTTTCTCTTGACTTTTGCTGGGAGAATTTCACAGCCTTGGAAAGGCTTGAGTTGAGTAACAGGAAAAACATTTCTTATTGTATTTATTTATTTTATTTTCTTCTATGATCCGCCCACTGTGCCAATTTTCTTAAAGAGGCACCTGTTTTCCATAACTCGTGACTCGCATGATGCCTGTACAAGGCTGCCCTGTGATCCCATTGGGTGTCCCTGCCAGCCTATGACCCAACATGCTCCCACTGGCACTGTCCAATAGGAGCGCTGGTCCCTTTTACCAATCATAGCCACCGGGTGTATGTCCATGCATGTATTGTACAGTACACGTTTAGAGAAAGCATATATAGATGATGATGCTATTGCTAACGCAGAAACACAAACCTAGCAAAACAGTACGACCACCATCTGCACCATCAGTTGCATTTCTTGATACTTATTTACAGTCCTGTAGATATCCCAGCAGCTCAAGTACCTAAACCAGTGGTTAACCAAGTGTTTGTGCCCAAGGAAGGCACACCAAAGGGAAAGCTTTTGCCTCTGTATCGGGAATTGAATGAAAATGTAGTACTGGTATAGAAAACTAATTGATAGCTTTGTAAAGTTGAATGAAGGTACTTCTAGACTTCCTAGGCACACTGGTGTGCCGTGAGTGAGATACCATTTTGGAACCACTGACCTACTGTAGACTGTTCTGTGAATGTATACTCTTGATCTGCGTGGCTGGACTTAACCATTTAGAGTAGACCCTAGTTGACCGGGGTCCTCCAGGGTTCAATCTTTTTGTTAAAAAAATAGCCGATCTAGAAGCTTACAACATGTCACGTTTTCCCGAATGTTCACCCCAGAATGGGGCCGCAAGTACTATAACAAAGGTTCAAGTAGTATAAAAAATCTGCCAAACGATAAACAAATAAAACCTAGTAGAACAGGGAGTCTTTTCGGCTCTGCTCTGCTCCTCCCTGCCAGTAATCTCAAAATGTTTTCTTATTTTATTTTTACTCAATCTGTTTCTCCCTCCAAAACAGATAAAATGGGATTATTATTATTATTATTACCCTTATTATTATTATTATTATTATTATTGCGGCATCATGAAAGCAGCCGGATCAAATGAACGTGGTGGGTAGGGGGTGTTAGTGGGGGGGCTGGCACTTGGGATCTGACAACAGAGTCAATTCTGCTAATTAACTGCCAATTAGCGGTCCCTAAATGAGAGGGATCACGATGGTGGGGTTGGCAGCGCCCAGATACTCTCTCTATCTGTCAGACGTACACGCACACACACACACACACTCATGCGCGCACACATGCACACTAAACCACAGCCTCTCTTCTCTCCAGTTGTATATTTAGAAAGCCAGGGGCATAAGATGGCCACTGCTGGGAGTCCCTGGTTGCAGCCAAAAAAAGGCCTGACATTTCCATCTGGGTCAAAGTTAGACGGATAACCCGCAACTTCTGTCAACTAGCCCACCGCCAGGGACGCAGAAAGGCAGCAGTAGATAGAGAGGGAGCAAGAGACATTACAAAGGAGGGAGAGAGAGAGAGAGGATCAGGCTTAGATATGGCAAAGGCATGAAGTAAACTAAATGAACTCAAATGCCTCTGTGTAGAAATTCAAAATACTTAGATACTTGTGAGAATATTAAAAAAGAAAAAAGGGGAGAAAAGCAGGCTCTCAGGCCTGTTTAATATTTTTTATGTTACATTTGGAAAATATTAGTTATTTTGCATTTCATATAATGGGCTTGCACGCCAAGCCAGAGGATCATAAAACAATCATAAAAATCATAAAAGGCACTGTTCCTACGTGTCTCACTCAGCTCAGAGAGAGAGAGAGGGGGGTGGAAAACGGCCTGCGAAGTGGAGGAACAAATTTGGCCTCAGCTCCCTCTTTCTCTTTCACAGACGCAAGCTTTCTGTTCTCTAATAAGATGTTGCATGTGAATCCAGCATTCGCCTAGCTGTGACTACAATTCTGGGAATGGTTGGTCTGTCTGTGTCTGTGTGTGTGTGTGTGTGTACTGTATGCGTGCGTGCATGCGTGCGCATGTGCGTTCGCAACTGTGCATGCGTGTGTACTTGTATTGCTATACTACTATACTATACGTCCCCACAAGTATAGTATAATTATAGAATTTGACATTGTGAGGACCATTGTCTCGGTCCTCACAAGAGAAATAGATGTTTTAATAAATCATTTTACAAAGAGAGCGGGATTCGAGGCGGGATTCGAGGAAAGGCAAGAGGAGTCACGTGACCACTGTCTTCCACGATGCCTATGATGACTCAATGATGGCTATATGATCTCAAGTGGAGTTTGCCCTCTTGCTGCTGAGATTGGATTCAAAGAAACGGCAGCTGTGTGTCCAAGTAGATCTGGGGTCTGTTTGGTGTCTCCGGTGGGCACGGGCCGCTTGGCGCCGCCAGCCAGAGGATATCCCTCCCTTATCAAGTGACCTGTGCTCCGACGGGGGGCAAAGGTTGGCCCAGATCCGCCTCTGTGTCTTAATAACTCACTCATTGTATTCCTTTCCGTCGCTAATTAGGGCCTCTCCCTTCTGTGTGTGTGTGTGTGTGTGTGTGTGTGTGTGTGTGTGTGTGTGTGTGTGTGTGTGTGTGTGTGTGTGTGTGTGTGTGTGTGTGTGTGTGTGTGTGTGTGTGTGTGTGTGTGTGTGTGTGTGTGTGTGTGTGCGTGTGCGCGCCCTCTGTATTGTTATTAGTGCTCTAGTGGCAGTGCAGTCAGTCATTATAGATGGCAAGAAATAATATATTCTTTCTCTCTCCCTCTCTCTCTGTATCCTTACCTCTGCCCCCCTTCCCCCTCTCTGCCATGGAAATGGCCAACTGGCTGCCTGTGAGATGAGGGAATAATGAGGGGACGATTTCCTTCCTTTTTTTAGACACTGTTTCTCTCTTCAGTCATCTGTCATCGGAGTCATCTCTCAGGCCCATGTAATAACCCTGCGTGCGCGCGTTTATGTGTGTGTGTGTATGCATGCATGCGTGCGTGCATGCTACAGTGGTAAATAATGGCAGCGGTGGTTGGCGTGTGTGTGTTTATGGCAGTGAAAGAGGGCACGTCGTGCTGGGCCTGACGCTGAGACATGAAAGGATACGGTCAGGCCCCATTTAGCCCAGACTGATAGCATAGCACCAGGGGCTGCTGAGACAGACAGCTCTACAGCTAGATATACTGTAGATCAGGGGTTCACAAACTTTTTCATGTCAATGACCCCACATTGACAATAATTAGCCCACGGACCACCCATTTGAAAATATACGCCAGGGACCCCCATAAGAGAAGATGTTTATGGCTCTAGCAGTGATTCTCCACCATTTTAATTTCAAAGACCCGCAGTTTGGCACGCATTATTCCACGGACACCCATTTAATGTCATTTCTATCTCTGGGACCCCAATTGTTTTTGTAAAATCACTGTTAATTTAATGCTGAGAGTGTACAAATGGAAAAATGGTTCCATTTGTACACTCAAAGTTACATTTCCAATGTACCATTTAGCCGCCACAGTCTCACCCACTCTGCCGAACCCGACCACGGCCCTGACACGGCCCTGACACGGCCCTCACCCGCGTCTCCCGCAATCTAAAACAAATGCAATTAAGTGTCGGGCCACTCCCGACGCCAGCTCGTCTGAATGTACAGCAGTGCAAACACAAAGCAGCCCTACCTAATGGTCGACTAATGGCGTCCTGACACACACACGCGCACACACACACACACACACACACACACACACACACACACACACACACGCCAAGATGGTGCACCATCCCACCACTAATTACACATGCACTCTTACACATACTGTACATGCGTCCACCCATACGTGCTTGCATGCGCGCACACACACACACACACACACACACACACACACACACACACACACACACACACACTGATTGAGGCTACTGTTTAAGGAATAATTATTAAGCCCTCGTCCTCATCCATTCCCCACCAGTGCAGTGAGCGTGTGTACTTTAACCTTTTCCTGTGGTTCCATATTAACGTCACAGCGCTAATGGGCTATATGTGGGGTTGCTA
>NW_027637561.1:45000-52500 GCF_951216825.1 Electrona antarctica
TAATATGCTAACATCATTAACAAAGGAAAGATGATAATGGTGACATAGAAAATACATTTTTTTATTGCCAGGTGCTGACATCTCCTTGGCGAGGAGTGATGCAAGCCTTTTCAGTTTCTTCGTGTGTGTGTGTGTGTGTGTGTGTGTGTGTGTGTGTGTGTGTGTGTGTGTGTGTGTGTGTGTGTGTGTGTGTGTGTGTGTGTGTGTGTGTGTGTGTGTGTGTGTGTGTGTGTGTGTGTGTGTGTGTGTGTGTGTGTGTGTGTGTGTGTGTGTGTGTGTGTGTGTGTGTGTGTGTGTGTGTGTGGAGAGAGACACACACACACACACATGAGTATGTCCACGTGCCAATAAGCATGTCTGTCTTTCTATGTCCTTAAAGTGCCAGCGTTTGCATTTGGAGACCCTCCCCTCACACCTTAACCCTTGGTCTTCCTCGTCTTTGTCACATTAACTGACCGTGGTCACAATCCAAACGGACTCTGACAAACAATCCAGTACTAGAGTGAAATCCAGAGTGATAGTTTGACTCTGCGGTTGTAGAAATTGGCCCCTGTGGGTCAGAGTTAAACTAACAATCTGGATTTTGCTATGTATGCACACACATTCCCTCTCTCTCTCCGTCTTGTGAGAGCTTTCCTCTGTCTCTCTCTTCCTCTCTATCACTGACGCGCACACACACGCACACACACACACACACACACACACACACACACACACACACACACACAATGTGATCTGGAATGGATATGATATGGAGCGGAGGTGATGGGGAGGAGAGGAGAGGAGCATTAGATTGGGGAGTGGGTCATTTACATTGTATTAAGGCTTTGTTGGCCTCTCTCCGGCCCGGCCTCGGTCATCAATCGCCTACTGTCAGCCAGGCGGAGCACACTGCAGCCCCGGTGATAAATACGGCGGCCCACGGCCCAGCGTGTCCACCAGCACCACATAATGAATGGTTTGAACAAACAAGAAAGATGTCTCATCAAGGAGAGTAGGGATGTTAAAGCCCCTCCCCCTCGCAACAAAACCCCTGAGTAAGGAGATTTGCTTGGACCACATAGACACAACACTAAAAAAAAATCCTATTTCGCTCAGCCCTGCCATGCACCCCCTCCCCCACCCGCTCTCCACCTTCCCTCATTCCCTCCATCTTTCCTTCCCTCCATCAGACTGGACGCCCCCTCCCTCATCCCTGCTGACATGCATGCACGTGCTCTCGTGCACACTCAAGTAACAAAACTGCACATGCCATGTGCACGCACGCACGCACGCACGCACGCACGCACGCACGCACGCACGCACGCACGCACGCACTGTATATGTGCCTATGCATAGCTTCCCCTCATCTCATCTTCATCTCTATCCTGCTCTTTCTCTCTCCTCTTTTTCGCCCATCCACCCCCCCCCCCCCCCACACCCCCACCCCTTTTATGGCTGTGACTGCAGGCCACCCACACTTTACGTCGTGGCAGCTTTCCTTAAAGCCGGGGTTCTGAAATCTCAGCCACACAAAATGGAGTGTGCAGTGGCAGTGGAGGTACATGTGTACACACACACACACACACACACACACACACACACACACACACACACTGACATAAGAACTAAGGCCGGCATGGTGGGCCTGGCGGTTACAAGGCTGCAGCAGCCGTGAAATTGGAGAAAGGCTATTTAGACCTCTGAGCAACCTCTTAACGTTAATTGCCTCAGTAAAGAATATACGACTGTAAATCACTCGATGTGGGGAAAAAAACCATTACATGTAAAAAATAAAAAATATATTTTTTAAAACGAGCGAGTGAGCGATTAATGGTTGAATAAACGTTAAACAAAATGCATTGAGTCGAGCAAGGCAAGTCATTCACTTGTCTGTTCTGATGGGGCTGTTTTGGGAGTTGGCCCCTCCCTCAACCACACACCCACACACACACACACATGACATGGTTATTTAATGGACAAAACACAAACATGCACGGCCAGATCAAAGATGTTATTGATAAGCTCATGGCTGGCTTTGAGTCCGATCGATACGTCGAGTTACAAACACCGAGACCAATATCCTTAAAAGAGGATTGACCACAAAACGTAAAGCAGTCAGTCTATAAATAATTAGACGGCAGAAATGAGCGCCTTGGTTTTATTGTCCAGGCCAGCACTGCTCTCCGATCGAAGCAGCTCTGTTAATTATGCTGAAGCCTGTTAATGGCACAAGCGTGCACTATACCACCACGTGCACTATCTCACCACGTGCACTATCCCACCACAAATGTTGTCTAATTCCAACACTCTGACCTGAAATTGCACACCCTGTCATGACCGTGCACATGTACGCGCACACACACACACACACACACACACACACACACACACACACACACACACACACACACACACACACACACACACACAGGTGGATCATATTCTGCCAGTCATTGAGCATCGAGCTCTCTGTGTGTGTGTGTGTGTGTGTGTGTGTGTGTGTGTGTGTGTGTGTGTGTGTGTGTGTGTGTGTGTGTGTGTGTGTGTGTGTGTGTGTGTGTGTGTGTGTGTGTGTGTGTGTGTGTGTGTGTGTGTGTGTGTGTGTGTGTGTGCGCGTGTGACCAACTGCTGGCTAAATTACATGGTGTGATGTGCTCTGTGCTCAGTGACAGTGCTAGCTGTAATGGCCTCTGTGGTTGCTGAACATTACAAGCTGAGCCAGCTCCATCATCATCTCCCTACACTTCTTAACCCCCGTCCCCCGTCAAGCCCCTGAGTCCATCCTTCTATTTCACTACACACACACAATGACCACAACCACTGCTGGGCCACTCTACGGCCATGCCACACCTCCAGCCTGCTGCGTGTGACTTTAACACGCCCATACAAAATCCACTGGAGATGTTGGTCTCCAAACACCTAATCGCTACCACCACCGTCGCATCCCACAGCCCACTCATTACTACGCCGTCCCCACCGACCCCCAGTCCCTGCAATGCTGTGCACCCCTCCTCTCCCATCCACCCACCTAGCCTCAGCCCCTTCCCTGAGCGGCCAGTGGACCCCGTTGATGAATGACATCATCAATGTGTGACATGAGTTATAGAGCCAGGCCACGAGGTCGCGGTGTCCTGCAAACCCATTCCATGTTAATGACTCCCAAGAAATCGCAGGCCATTGGCTGTTTACCCCCCCAATGCCATGGTAACACACACGCACACGCAACACACACACACACAGCAAGATTTGCTGATGTGGCGCCATTTATTGTTGTCTCCCAGGTTTATTAGAAAATATCTATCTATTAAATCTATATTTCGCAAAATATAATAGCAGTGAATTCAATAAAAACTGTAATTTTGTAAACGGCTGTAATAATTCCATATAATGAATTTCTTCAAAGTATTGCTTATTGTGTATGGGCATGTTTGGCTTATTGCAGGTTGGTCTTTTGTTTTAGAGCAATAATTTATCCTTTATGGTTCATTTCATATACTGTATACATTTTTTAAATTGATTGTAATCTTATTTGTTTTTTAATCATAGTGACTGGGGGATGATAATAATATGAACTGCCTCAAATAAATGCAATCAACTATTGGAATGACATTTTAATATGCACTCCGCATTGAGCTGGCGTAAGATTGGCACATTTTAAATATCAACATGCCATTGTTAATAATATTACAGTTTGTCTCCTTCTGACAAACGACAATGAGATTGAATGCATAGGCCTATCCCAGAGATCAGATATGACAAACATATCCAATTTGACTTTTTGAATCTGTCATGGGTGATTACTTTGCACCCAGTAGAGCGATATCTAGCTTCTTAGCTTCAAGACATTTCTGACAGGTCCCCCCCCATTTACAGGATGCAGCTCATCAATTCTAAGTCTGCAAATATCAAATGGGTTCCCAATTGACAGTTAATAGAGAAGGGCCTAAACATTTTTACTAACGTTGTTGTCTTCAACTCAACTAGTTGGCACAGTAAAAACACACTTGTTGTTTCTGGTTATAATTGTATGTAATGCATTTCATTATCATGGACGTGATGTGATAGAATTCATTTTGAAATGAATGAGCAACTGTATTTGTCAGCAGATATATTAAAGAACAGTGGTGGTTTCTTTATGTAAAGTTGTGGAGTCACTCAAAAGCATTTGCAGATGTTTCTGGGCATATCTTGACAAATAAACTCCTTCAGTCAGTTGAATTAGAAATTAGGCTGTAGAAACAACATCACATACCCTATGATCTGGGAGCTAAACCTGAGTGTATTGAATCGATTTTTTTTGTCGTCCAGTGTGTGCAGACTTTAAAAACAAAAACGTTCTTTCTTTTCCTCTCTCTCTCTCTCTCTCTCTCTCTCTTTGTGTGTGTATTGGGTGGGTAGAGTGGAGTGGGGGAGTCTGTGTTTGTTTTATTTTCCTGGGGACTAAGCTGCTTCCTGACAACAGCGTGAAAACAGGCAAGAATGCCATATGACTCAATGACTCAACCTTACCTTACACACACACATGCGTGTGCACGCACGCACGCACGCACGCACGCACGCACGCACGCACGCACGCACGCACGCACGCACGCACGCACGCACGCACGCACGCACGCACGCACGCACGCACGCACGCACACAAAGAGACAGCACACAAACTTCAACAATCAGAATACACAGTGTTCAACACAAACACACTGTACGCCAATCTCTGATAACGGCCAACCAAAGTATGTCCATATCTACGCTTAACATAAACTGCGTTCAATACACCACTGCTCTTCTGTTTCGCTCAGACTGTGAAGCCTCCACAATAACTTTGGCAGCTCTCAGCAGACTGCACTCGCACAGTAAAATAGTGATGATTACAAATACAAGGAGGGCCGCCGGGGCCCCGGGCATCAATAATAGAGCAAAGGGCCCCCAGTCTTGTCTGTCTGGCTCTCTCTCTCGCTCTCACACACACACACACACACACACACACACACACACACACACACACACACACACACTCTCTCCCTTTCCGACTGGCTGGTTGGTTGGCAGAGCTTCAGTACTACTAGTGCTGTTGCTGCTGCCACGGCCCCCCACACAACAATCACTGGCTGGGCTCCTGAAGCGGGTTCCTGGAGCCCGGCCAACTGCCTGTTTGCTCTACACCATTAATTTATGTTCACTGGAGATGGTGCAAGGTTCTAGAGCAGCTCTCCGGCATAACCACTCTGCTCGCCTGCCAAGCTAACTGTTTGCCCCCTGCAAAATGGGAGGGCGAGGAGGAGGAGGGAGGCAGAGGAGAGAGAGAGGCCAGGGTGGGAGAGCGGGGAGGAGGGAGCGAGTGAAGGATGAATGGAGTGAGGGAGGGAGGAAGGCAGTGTGGAAAGGAGTGGGTGAGTCCAGGGCGAGGGGGAGAGCCCTGGAGGATAATGTGAGATATAGGCATGTGATTGTACCAAGCTCCGTGAGGCTAAATAGCAATCACTCCCACACAATCCCAATGCACCTCCAGACTCCGCTGCTGGACCAATGGGAAGAGAGAGACGTTTTAGGGGAGCATTCGCAGGCGGTATCTCACATAAATGAATTCATAAGATATCAATTGTGGCTGATAAAGAAAACAATGTGGAGGAATCCGTGCTCATTTGGTATGTAATATAGGACTCCACAAAAGACTTCCAGACAAGGATCAACTGGTTCAACCAATACTTTTATTGGCAGCTATCGCACAAATACTGTGTGTGTGTGTGTGTGTGTGTGTGTGTGTGTGTGTGTGTGTGTGTGTGTGTGTGTGTGTGTGTGTGTGTGTGTGTGTGTGTGTGTGTGTGTGTGTGTGTGTGTGTGTGTGTGTGTGTGTGTGTGTGTGTGTGTGTGTGTGTGTGTGTGGGGCTGTGTGGCTGTGTGCATGCACGTGCATGTTGCGTTGTGTTGCTGACTTGGTCTCAGATGTGGCCCGCAGCCATAGAGATGTGCCTGTTTAATCGTCAGATCGAGTTCATGGCTTCTTTTTCCAACACACGGCTGCCCCCTCTGCTTTCAAGGGGAGGAATACGATCCCTCCATCCTTAAAGTGGGGGCCCGGTCTCTCTCTCTGTCTCTCTCCTCCTGCCATACTCTACGGGCCCCAGCGGCTATCCACCCTCCTATACTGCACACACTAACCAGTCTGGCCTCCGCTCCTCTCCGCTCCTCTCCACCTCTTCCACTCTCCTCATCGCTCCCTCTTTCAAAGTTTCCGCTGAAGCTTTAAGCCAGGTCCTAGAGGGCAGGAATTTGGCCTGGTTTTTCAGACCAGTCTGTTGGCTTTGTTGTGGTAACTGCCTGCTCAGGGGCACCCAGCTCTGCTCTGCTCTGCACTGCAGACTCGCCTGATGTCAACATGCAGCCACACTCAGCACTTGCTCTCAGAAAAAAAGCCTTCATACCAACTCTTTTTGATGGCTAAAACTAAGAGAAGACTACGATTTTTTTCCTCCTATAAAAGCCATTTGAAGCATTCTACTCTTCCCTTTATTTTCCTTCCAATAACTTTCAGTGTTTTGCCTAAAGTTGAATTCTAAAGACGTTACTGAAATGTCATATTGTGTCTAAAAAAGAACCTGCCCTACTCCTAGTCTTTCTGCTCTGTGCTGCATGTTGCTTATTGGGAGTGTGAGGTCATTGGTGTCTAGTCTTTGCGAGGGACTTTTAGGGCCTATAAGCAGATCATTAGGGGCCTTGTACAATCACTGTGGGCCAGTGAAAGGCAAGACCCACCCCTTTGGCCTGTACAGGAACCCCCATATCCTCACCACTTGCCCCTATAGCCAGTCATAAAGTCATTGGAAGCCCGTGCTATGGGCTGTAGGGCACGGTGAACGACCCATGCCCCTGGATAAACATCAGCCCTTCATTAATGACCTGGGCACACATTGTAAAGTAATAATGCTTTTCTAAACCAGCAAACATACAATACATGTACAGTACAGGAGGATTAGGTCCATGCTGATTTCTTTGTTCTTGGGGAAGAGCATTAAAATGCATTGATTTATCCATCTTTTAGTACAGCTCCCCATAATCTAATGTTTCTCTTTCTCTTCGGGTGACGGTGACTTGAAACCTCCTGACAACAGTCATGAGACCGGCGGATGACTTAACTACCTCTGAACAGCTGAGCGGCTCTTTACACCCAGCTACTGTCCTTCTGCTCAGACCACACACTACCTTTCAGCACACTCCAATAAGAGCTGCATGAGGCCCATGGAGTATAGCACTGCAAGGATGACTAGAGCACTTCCAAATAGACTGTTGATCATGTCTGTTGGGAGAAGGACTTAGCATTAGCATATAGGGTCTCTTTAAGTTTATCCTCTCCTCACCATTGTGTTCCTTTTGGCATTGTTTAACTTCCCAAGCCTGAGTTAAGTGTGGCTGATCTTCAAACTGGAATAGGAACAGGTTAATTTAGAGAAAGAGAGAGACCAAGAGAGAGAGAGAGGGTTTGTTCCCTCTTCAAACAGAAGTAGCCTCTTGACGGCGCTACCT
>NW_027637561.1:57500-88262 GCF_951216825.1 Electrona antarctica
AGTTATCTTTGCTTAAGCACACATCTTTTTTTCTTTTTTACAGTCAAGAAAAGTCTTCTCTTAGTCTTTTCTCATCTTGTTTTTTTTTTTACCCCACTTTTCATCTGAGCACTCCACATTTATTTACTTAATTCCAGTCAAACTGTGCTTTAAAGAGATCCTCTCAGTTTGAGTCCAAATAACCTAAAATGATCCGTGACGTGTCACGCCACGTTCCCGTCTTCCGTAGGCTTCATTAGTTTTTAATATCCAGCCGAGGAAAGGAGGGGAAAATGGCGTGGAGATAATCAATGGAAAGGGACCAGTAGCCTATTAATCTCCCCCAAAGGATTGTGGGTTAATACACGCTCTTGCATAGGCAAACGTGGCTGTGTGGCGAAACACATCTGTCTGCCTGGATGGGCTACTTAATGAAACAGCCAGCCTCTGGCTGCTGAGATGGATGTCGTTCCCCCAGTGAAAAATGAGTCTCCCTCTCTCTCTCTCTCTCTCTCTCTCTCTCTCTACGCTCAGGCAGAGGCACAGATGATAGGGCTCCATTCAATTCACTGGAGACCTGACTGTGTCCCCGCGTGAGAGCAGCTTTAACAATGTGGGTGCCAGGCAGGACAGGCAACGCATGGCCACCAGAGCACGGCCTCGTCGAGATCATATCGGAGACTCCTAATACGAACAAGAGACTTGACTGATCTGGGAACGAAAGAGCGGGGCAGCACAGAGAGAGAGAAAAGGGGAAGAGGAGTAGTACAGTAGAGAGATAACGACGTAGAAAGAAAGGGGGGGGGGGGGGGGGGGGTACTGATAATGGTGAACCACCTGGGATTGATAAGCAAAGTGTGTGTGTGTGTGTGTGTGTGTGTGTGTGTGTGTGTGTGTGTGTGTGTGTGTGTGTGTGTGTGTGTGTGTGTGTGTGTGTGTGTGTGTGTGTGTGTGTGTGTGTGTGTGTGTGTGTGTGTGTGTGTGTGTGTGTGTGTGTGTGTGTGTGTGTGTGTGTGTGTGTGTGTGTGTGTGTGTGTGTGTGTGTGTGTGTGTGTGTGTGTGTGTGTGTGGTGTGAGACAGTGTGTGAGATGACCCCTGGTCAGGGAGTCCTGTAACAGGAGCTCACCTCCGGTTCTGCGAGCCCTTCTCTCGCTGCGCTAAACAGCCACCTGAAGACAGGATTAGCCATTGTGACGCGGCCCCAGAGGTAACCGAGATACACCTCCGGGGACAGACATGAAACGCACACTGTCACGTGTTGCAGGGACGCGGCCAGGTGAGGAGAGGTAGAGAGAGGTTGGAACAGAGCGAGAGAGAGAGGGGTGAAAAGGCTGGGGAGGAGGAGAAGACAAGGAGGAGACGGGTGCAAACAGGACACCTATAAGAGGATACAGTTGTAATGTAGAGCCGCGCCGAGGTGACGGTGTCGCCGCTCTTTGCTGTCGTCTAGTGAAAACAACAGCACAGCCCAGGACCCCAACTGCTGCCTTGGGGTGGCCGAGATTTGTGCCTGTATGGAAATTAATGCCTGCTTGCAGCAGGTTGAGGATTCACCCTCTGACACTGTGTATATTTGTGCATGTGTTTGCGAGTGTTTGTGTGTGTGCGCGCGCGTGTAGCCCTGCACGTTGGCACACATGAGTGCGCGTGCTGTACTGTGACGAATGAGCGGCACTTAATTTGCGACTGATTATGCGGGCTGCGGGTCCCCTAAACCCCTTTGAACTTGTAATTGCCGCTGTTTTCAATAATGAACATTAAGAGGGATTCAGAAATGTGTGGCTAATTGCAGGTTTGCCCCCTGCTTCTTATTTATTTTTAATTCTCCATTTTTCCTCCGTCTTCGCGCGGCATGAGGAGGCGGAGCCGAAGGAGTTGTGGTAAGAGGAGGAGGAGAGCCCGAGAGGGAGGCTGACGGTTTGGAGGCAGCATGCGCGGCAGTCGTCGCGCCAGCTCCCCCTTTATCTAAATAATTGTACAAGCTGGTTTATGGGGTTTAGAGAGGCGCTTTTTGTGTGAGTCGCTGTAGCCCCGGGGATATACGGGGACTGGCTTTCCCCTCGATCAATATTCACACAGATTCACATCTGGAGCCAAGGCCTGCTCTGCTTAGATTTGGATTTATTTATTTATTTCTTTTTGATTTCTTTTTTTCCTTATTTTTCTACAGTTCCCTTCTTACCCTTTTTTTCTATTTCTTATCAGTGAGCGGTGCAAGCTTTTTTTTTTCTTCATACAAGCGGCTGCTCTCTATCGGAGACGCTCGTCTGTAGCACCTCCCTACATGATCTTAGAAGATGTTGGCCGCCAAAGAAATCCAGAGCTCTGAAGTTGAACTGGGTCTGCTGGCCTGTATGAATAACAGACATAACAGATAGTACAACACATGGTGCAATTCATGTGAGGCAGTGCTAGTCATAGAAGTGCATTGTGGGTAAATTCTGGAGGTGAAGGCTCGGAGGGTCCACTGAGGCCATTGAGTCGGGGGAAGGATACACGCAACAAATTGACCTGCTCGGCTTCACTCTTTGATGTGGACCGCTGCACTCCTAGAGAGAGAGAGTTGTCCATATGCCCAGGAAGGGAAGATGAGAGAATATATTGATGAAAACAAGTAGAGAGGACGAGAGCGAGGAAAGTGGGGTGAGAACAAGAGACATGTAGCTCCCAGTTATAAGGACCCTGCTGTGAAGGGATCCCACCGCCTTGCCCCTGGACTAAGCACTGAGTCAAACAAAAGCATACGTTTGAGAGGAGCTGAACAAAATGGCAAGAGTGGGATTTGGTACAGTCAGGGTCCCATGATGACAAGCCAAAATGTTGAAGCACGGGCCCCGTTTTTGATTTCTGGTCCATGCTTCGATCCCTCACAACCTTTTTCCCTTTTACTTCCTCCCCCCTCCTTTTATCTTGGTTTGCTGCTTCCATGCTTATGCTGTTGTCTTTCCCCCCCGCACCTTCACTCTCTGGGTGTGAGTGAGATGAATATCAAACCAGGACTAGAGCAGCTTGGAGGCCTGCAGCAGCTGAATCTCATTGGCCTCCATGGTCACCAGGATGCAGCAGCCACTGCTCCGCTACATCATAGCCTATGGGGGGGGGGGGGGGGTTGTGTGTGTGTGTGTGTGTGTGTGTGTGTGTGTGTGTGTGTGTGTGTGTGTGTGTGTGTGTGTGTGTGTGTGTGCGTGTGCGCACATCTGAAATCCAAATCCCCCTCCTGTAATACATTTTGTTTTGAGTAAGATAACCTCAAAAGTGCAGAAACAGGGGAATGCCGAGGAATCAGCTGCCGTCGTAATAATCCTGTTTTTTCCACTGTGCAGTATCCTAGACAGGCCAATCTACTCCCTTGGCACACATGACATCATCGAGCCCCATTTCCCCAAGTGTCAGCAAAGCCTGGTCCAGGCCAATGGATCGATGTTATGGCTACAGTAGTTGTGGGTTGGGTTGGGTTGGGGGGAGGGGGGGGGGGGGGGGGTTAGTTAGGGTGGCTGGCTGCTGTGTTCTCACTGGAGCATTGGACCTTAACCCATTTAAACCTGAGGCCCACTCTAAAAAAAAAGGCTTCTAACAGTTTTCTGAAAAACCTATGTTTCTATGTCAGTGGTGCTCAACCTTTTTCATGTCAAGGACCCCCAGAATTATCTGTATTCGACTCCCATCTGAAAATATGTTGTTCCAGGGACCCCCCAGAAGAAGCAAAGATTTGAGTTAAAAATGTTTGCTCTGAAGATTTTTCAAAAATAGCAGATCTACAAGCTCGTAGCTTGTAGATCTGCTATTTTTCAATGGCTAAAGTATAACATACATGTAATGCTTTAAACACCATAGGGGTTCCCGTCCTGAACGGGCTAAAGAAGTCTCCACAGCTGTGTGTGTGTCCCTGGCGAAAGTCTCTCCACGTGCAGTTGTGAGTTTATAAATCTGACTGCCCTTCTCTGTTTGCCTTCCGCTCCGGTCAGGGCATGTGCAGTCACCTCTACAAGGGGCCGCTTGGCCTCACGCTGGGCTCCTGCAGCCTCCGTGAGGAGACGCTCTCAACTCACTGTGTTCCTCTAAATCACGGGTTTTCAACCCTTTTCATATAAGGTCCATTATGTATTCAGCATTTGCTCCACGGACCACCATTTGAGCCTCTCAGACCCAAAATGTACAATATTTTGTTATGGTTGGATAAGATCTTGTCCACAATTCCATGCTGTATTGATGTTAACTTGGTACCATAGGAGAGATAATAGGCAAACTTTGATAAAAAAAACCTGATTATTTTACATTATCTAATTGTGTAGATTTCTTGTAATGCAGATGTTTAACAATAATTTAACTCTTGAGAGTGTAAAATGAAAGCAAATGGACCCATAAGGGTCCATTTGGTTTCACTTTCACATTTGGTTTCACTTCACTCTCTCAAGAGTTACCGACAGTTAATGATGGAGAGTTACCGACTCTCCATCATTTAGCTGAGGACACCTGGAACCACTGCTCTACATATATGGTGCTTATTACACATATTTTCAGTTGTTGTTGTTGTTGTAGTCTTATTGGAGAACATGTTGGTTGCTTTTTTTGCTTTTTGGCAAGCGCTGTGGAGTTTCACGTGGCTTAATCACCTCCAAACAGTGTGTGAACGTGTTGTAAACAGCCCCTTAGCGAAAGCACTCATTTCTGCTACTTCATTAAACAACCTGCGTTGAACAGCAGGCATGGAAATTAACAGGGAGGGAGGGGAGATGGGAGGGTTCCAGCACCAGGGGGAGGAGAGAGGTGGTTAATAAAAACAGGTATCCCTGCATTCCCATAATACATGGCTGATCTCTGGGATAAACAAAAGCTTGTGGAAATGAATAACTATAGAAACAACGAGCATCAGCTCAAAGGATTGATGAATTCAGATGAGTTCCTTTGAATTATTCTCTTCAGTGCCTTGCATATCCACGTGCACATGTGCACACACATACAGTACTTTATATAAACTGTAATGCGCGCAGGCAAAATGTGGCATGCTTTATAATGTCAATGAATGCCACACAGGGTTGGCCCGGCTTTGAAGTGGGACTATGACTGATCTGGATTAGGGGGCAAAGTGTAAAGGTCTGATGGCGGAGCATGAAACGACTCACGGCCATTACATTCTAATGCTTTGCTAAACCGCTAGAACAGTTAGCGTCCATGCCAAGGAGCACTGTAAATACGGCTTTGTCAATCACAGGGCATGCGATACACTAACACCACTGGGAATTACTGTAGAAGGATTCTAGTGTGAGACGCCAAAGGTTGATGTTGCTTGTCGTATAATTATACAGCCGGCAAGAGAAGTGGGAGTTACTGGATCCTGCCTTCTAAACTTTCAGCCCTGTGTTTTTTTTCCCCCCTTACTCCTTTCTATTCTCCTCATCTATGAAAAACCCTATTGTTGTTAATGCAAAGGTGATTATGTGTAAGCCCACGAGGGAAAGTCAAAGAACATAACTCGGGCATTTAATTCTTAAGCACCTTTGGTTGTGTATGTTTTATTTTTCCATCCGTTTCCGTCACCTCTCCCGAGCTCTTACTACGGGATCCATCCACACTGTGGCAGCCCCAATGAGGTTGCCAGGCTGGGGACGAACAGATGGCAGACTAAGGTGACTTGTGTCTCTGTTTTCCAGGGTCGCTGAGCAGCCAGAACTACAACACGGCATCAGACAATAGCCCAGCACTAGACCCCAACACCCCCCCATGACTTCACTCACAGCCAAGCTAAATATCAACGGCTCTCAAAATGTATTGTCATTACATTAACTTCTGTTTTGTAAACACCCGGCATGCACGCGCAAAGCAATAAGTATTAAAAAAAAAGAAAAAAGAGAGAAAGAACGAAGGTGTGGAATTTTCTCTCTCTCTCTCTCTCTCTCTCTCTCTCTCACACACACACACACACACACACACACACACACACACACACACACACACACACACACACACACACACACACACACACACACACACTTGGGCAGTGGCAGTGAACCGAACTGTCGCCTGGGTTGCCACGGGTGACTGGAGAGCTGACTTCTGGGCTCCGAGGCAAACGAGCACATGACAGATTAGTGTGTGGGCCTCCTCCAGACCTCCACCTCTGTGACCCTTAGGAGAGCCCCCACCCCTTCCCTCTTTACTCCTCCTAACCCCCTGCTTTTACCCCTGAACCCCCTCTGCCTTTCCACGCTCTTACACTCCTCCCTCTCCTTATCCAACCTCACAAAACAACCTATAAGGAAGGACCCTCGTCAGCCAGAAGCAGCACTGAGACTCGTCGACGTGTTTTCCTTCACAATAAAGCAAAACGTCCTGAAATGACAAACTTGCGTTCTGTAACGGTACAGTTTTGACAGTTTTTAAGTGTGAGTTAACCTAAATCTGAGAACCTTAACAGAGTAATTACACTATATCACAGAGCAAGAAGAGCCAACTAAACAAAGTGTGGTTAAAAAATAGAATAAAATACTCATATCCATCGCGTACCGGAAAAATAATGTAGGCGGCGGCAAATATGGAATAAACAGCACTCAGCGGTTGTGTAAAAGGAGGAAGACGTTGTGTATTTCAAAACTGTTTGCAGATGTGTGTCTCCACCAGTTAAATGCTGCTTGTACTGAGAACAACACATGTGGATTAGAAGGACCGGAGGAGCTTAAACAAAACTGGGGATACTACAGGGCTATATGTTTAGTCTACTCAAACAACATGCCCTCTCTTTTGGAGGGATGGACTTGTGCACTTGTTTATCGTATGGGACAAACATCCGTTGCCAGGGTTTGGCCTAGCCCAGCACCCATGTCTTGTGAATGACCCCAGCCGGCTCTTTTTATGTGTTTCTATAAAAGGGCGGTCGAGGGAGCAGCTCTCATTGCAGGGCTCGACCTGACGATGACACCCTGTTGTCATGGAGACTAATGCTATGTTGGACCCGAGATTGGAGGTTGTGTTGGGGTGGGGGGTGGGGGGGAGAACCACTGTCCCCAGCGTATTCTAAACTAATGATGTTTGTGACACAATGAATGCACTCGCATCCTCACAAAGTGTGACGTGTGGTGTCTCTGTCATTAACCCCTGAATTAACAGGGTTCATATGGCCACTGCGGCATCCATTCTGTATCGTTGCCAAGTGTTACTATTGACGGGGATGTTTGTGCAACCAATTTAGCTCTACTTGCAATGATTTTCAATGGGCAACGTACGAGCATTCCTATCCCTGCTGAATGAGATGTTCACATTACCCATGAGTAACTCCCTACACTCTGGCTTAACTGAAAATAGTCAACAGCCACGGTCAACGGTCAGTTATGCTCCAACATAAATGGCAATGGAATGCTTATCCTAATAACAAATGTATAAAGAGCGAAACAGTTATAAGGCTTGGTTCCAAGGTCCGAGGACCTCCAAAATGGATGGGGGATATATCACTTCCCTTTCAGGGAGCCCAGGGGAGCAATACACCTGGATTAGCAGCTTAACAGCATTTCCCCAAACACCCAGGCCAAAGGCTGGCCCGGCACACAACCTGAGATGCTTGATGCCTGAGAGTGCTACCTACTTACTGATCTGACTGACCCCCCCCCCCCCCCCTCCACACACACACACACACACACACACACACACACACACACACATGCACACACACACACACACACACACACACACACACACACACACACGTGCACAAACTCTCTTTGGAGCTGGCTTGCTCCTGAGGTCCCCCTATTTATTTTCATAGGTGTTTGAGGGTTTACACTAGTCAAAAGACAAGGCCAGGGCCAGGAGTGGTATCTTTGTATCTGAGTGCTTCCTGTTTTCATTGCAGGGCCGACCCTTGTCTTTACAGGGCCAAGCGAGGGCTAGCGGGGGGGAGGCTGCGAAGGAAGAGCAGGGGAGGAGGGGGGCGTGCCAAAAGGCTAATTGAGAGATCTCTGAGTTTGTCTTTGCCAATGAAAGGGCATCACCTTTTAACTACAATAAGAAAACCCCTCACACCATCTCTTTGTCTGTCTCTGTCTTGTCTATCTTTTTCAGCCAGCACAACCCTCTTTTCTACTCTTATCTAATGCTCCGTCTATCTATCCGTGTGCGCCTCTCTCTCTCTCTCTCTCTCTCTCTCTCTCTCTCTCTCTCTCTCTCTCTCTCTCTCTCTCTGTGTCCCTCTCCATTCTATGCCTCCCTCACTTTTGAAGTGCAGTAGAACATTTTACCCCTAACAGAGAAGTTTACCTTTCTGATAACATAATCTCCCTGTAGTATTGAAAAGCTTATACCAACAGTCTGGGATTTCCCTTCCCCTAATGTGACTGGAAGACATCCAGAAACTCATGGAAAGGGAGGGCGAGTCACAGAACAGATTGAGAGAGAGAGATGGAGAGAGAGTGGGGCGGATAGACGGGGACAGAGGGCATGGAAAGAGGGTGGGTGGTGGTAGACGCTCTCTGACCCTGTTCTGCCAGCGAACACCAGCTGATCTGTCCAGCCGTTTGCCAATTACATTTGGGGCATTTAAGGTTGCAAACCTGCATGCTCCCTGATGCAAGTGGGTATAGGCTCCACATGAATGGAGCCAGGCTTATCACAGTGCCTTCGTAGATTTAATGTGTATTCATTACATATTATGTGATCTCCTTTTAGTTCACAAGACAGTGCGGTCCTCCAGGATGACAGAAAGTTGGCCGGCAGGGTCGGTCGCGGGGGATCATCGGGCCGAGGGCAAGTGCCAATTGAGATGAGGCTATTTTCCATACGTGATTGTTATGAAGAAAGCCATCCTGCTATTTCTCCCAGGAGAGTGTGAGGTCAGGGTGAGCCCAGGGGAGGTGGGAGGGAAGAGGGGGGGGGGTTGCGCGATTTTGTTATACTGAATCCAAAAGCCAACAATCGCTACTGTTGGCCTGTGTTGTTTTTCTGTGTGTGAAAGTGGGGCGGGGGGGTCCCCAGCTTTTGAGCCTTTCAGAATAGGTGACAATGGCTGGATGTTGAGAACATATGTAGAGAGACCCCTGTGGTTCATGGAAGAGGAGCTCCATGCTGGCCCCCGCCGTTTGAGAGAAATACAAGGCCACTCTTTTCACTCCTCACCCCTCAGTTAATGAATGCATGAAGGGTAGAATGCCACTATAGGGCCATTCAGGGGCCAAAGTCCCCACCAATTCACCCTTGCACAAATGCATCCAGCAATGGAAAATACAAAATTGCTTAACAAATTAAAATAAAGGAGAATGGCTAATGGCCTGTGCGTACGTGTGTGCGTGCGTGTGCGGGTGTGTAGGAGAGGGAAAGAGAGTGTGCATCTATGCCTGGGTGGGGGTATTGGATAGAGAGAATTGAAGGGGGATAATTCAATTAGTCGTCTTCCTCAGTAGAGAAACGAATGCAGGTTAGAAGGACGGGATTATTACTTGTACAAGACTGGCCAGGGCTTTTCACAAAAGAGACAAAGATTAGAGGGAACATCTACGAGACGGAGAGGTGATAAAGAGCTCTAGTTTTTCTGAATTAACCAACGCCATTTAAAATCTCCCCTGTGCCCAACTTATTGCATCCCCCACCCACACACACACACACACACGCACATGCACGGCATACCCATGCACATTTTTCTCTTTTCGAGCCTTTCAATTGAATTTTAAAACAAAGCACTTCCAAAAGCTCCCTGTGTGCGTCACCGCTCTTTCTCTATGGAGCAGCAGAGAGCTAGAGCCATGCGTGCGAGGGGTTGGGTGAGGGACAGGAATTCCTCGAGTCACCAGCGAAGATGCCTAATGAACGCCCAGCGAAGCACGAGGCTCCTATGAACATATAGAAGATAGAAGTGTGTTGATGTGTTTTCATACCGGTACTAGTAGGTGTACAACGAGAGTAAACCTAGTCGGGTCACTTAAAGGAGGCATCTGTTTCCTCCTTTCTTTGCCCATTATTTTTCTCCTCTTTACACATAAACCACACAGTCTAATCCAAGCTCAGGGTAGAGGGAAAAAAAGAACTAGAAAGAAGAAGAAGAAGACGAAAAAAAAAGAATCTTTCTTTGAAAAAGAAGAGAGAAAAGAGTTTTTTTTTGGTTTCTCTCTAAGACTGCCTCCCTCCACCTCTGAACGAGGGCCTGTTTTGCAAGGTTTGGCAAGAGATTGAGAAAGAGAGAGAGTGAGAGAAATCTCCAGCCAGGGAGAGATGGAGCTGTGAACAGCTGTGAAGTCATTTTGATAATGATGAGGATAATAAGCGTGCGGCCCAGCGCAGTGGAGCTGCTAAGGCCTGCAAAGGCTCAGGGCTTTGCTGTTGCAGCTTCACTGCTTCTGAATAGATAAAAGTGATTAAAGCACTCCTGATTATCCCTGACCAATATGTAATGGATTTACAGCCCTCGCAATTAGGCCGTATTTGCTGGCCACTCATTACTTGGGCTTTGGGGTTAGGTAATCAGGGTACGGGGGGCTTTTGGGCCAGGGAGCAGCCACTGCGATGGAGTGGGGGGCTGCACTTGGGGCACCTGACCCGCTTAAGAAAGTGGATCATCCCCAAGGCTAAAGCCTGATTTGTACTTGGTTGTGCATCGTGTCGCTCGTAGAAAATAGCCGACATACAAGCTCTCAATGTGTCACACTACAACGCCTTGGGAGCTTCCACATCTATTATTTTTGAAGCAGCGCACAACTAAGTATACAATTTACAATTACAATTCAGGCATTTAGCAGAAGCTCTTAATCCAAAGCCACTTACAGTAAGCAACAACAACACATGGTAATACATCAAATACAAGCTAAGAACCTAACATCCGTCTATAACAGTAGAATATCTACAGTATATAAAATATATAAAAAGTATAAATCAGGCTTAGAGCTCTACACGTTGCCCTCCTCCAACACATACAAATGCACACACTCTCTCTTTTTCTGTCTCGCTCTACCTCTACCTCTCCACCCCTCCCCTCCCCCCTGTGTCACCCCTCCTTCCCTGGGACAGGCCTGGCAGCCACGTGCTCAGACAGCAGCTTGTGTGTCCTGGCCTGGCCACCTCCTTCTGAAACCTGACCTGCCCGGCAAAATCAATACAGCCCAATGTTCTGATAATGTCCTGACATTAGAGAGGGTGGAGGGTACATGTCCCCCATCCCCCTCTGCTTTGTAAGACAGATATTGGTGCACGTACACGTACACACACACACACACACACACGCACACACGCACACACGCACGCACGCACACAGAGACGAGAGCAGCCTGATTCCTTGTTTGAATTCATGTGGCCTTTTAAATATTTCATCACAGACATTGTAGCGTCACCGTGCTTAGTGAAGTGACTGAGCCATTGTCAGATGTTGTCTGACTGAGCTGTTTGGCAAACAAACAACCTCCTCTCTGCAAAGGAGAGGAAAGAATCTTAGCACGCACGCTCTCAACCCCGAACATGAGGCGGAAGCTTGTGAAGTCGAATCCATGCGAAAATCTTGAAAATGATCATTGACAAGGCAGAACACAGACAGCCACGTGCACCCGGCAACATGTGTTGACCGCAGTTCTACAACATTAAAGATATGCGATCACTTTAAAGTCGGTACGCTGCGCAAATAAATACAGTTTTTCTTTATCTGCCATGTGTCAGAGACACTAAGGAAAACCTTGCCTTGAACTCAAACCTGCACGCAAGCCCACACAAACATTCACTCACACATAATCATCCCTCGATAAACATCACCCTTACACTGCCCTTACGTCACAAAAACATTCCTTTCTAGGCCAAATAAACAGTGCAACTCATATTGATGCTAGATGTCATAGAGTGTTTGACAGACGCACCTCTTTTCCCATGCAGAGCTGTGCTGAGCAGAGTAAACTGTCTGCACTGATTAGGTTGACCTGGTCAGCTGTGTCCCTCTGACAGGTGGTTGACAGGCGAGCATCACAGCACTGCCATCACTCACCCACTCACTGATGACTATTTGACAGGTGCACACACACAGCGCGCACAAGTGTGTGTGTGTGCGTGTGTCAGTATATTTCCTTTTTAATATTTGGGGTGGACTCGAGCCATGTAGAGTTTCTTAAGTCTTATCCTATGACGCTCCTGCAACACACATAAGTTGTGGTGCTTACCGTGAGATGCTGGAATAGCCACGCCCTCATGATGTTGGTGGCCACCTTGGGGAAGATGCCGCGCTTTTTCTGCCTCTTCTTATCTTTGTCTGGGTCATCGTCGTCTCCCGTGCCTGGCGATGCCACGCTGTTGTCTAAGCCATCTCCTGGACAGAAACCAAAGCCGGGGTCAAATAACAGCCAGTGGCGCACACCAAACACTCACAACCAGTGGTGGAAAAAGTACTCAAAAGTATCAATGCTGCACTACAGAAATTCTCCGTTACAAGTAAAAGCCCGGAATAGAAGTAGAAGTACAAAAACTAAAAATTGTACTTAAGTACAGTACTTAAGTAAATGTACTTTCCACCACAAAAACAACTCATTGTGACATAACTATGTGGCCTCCCAGTCCAGTCTGTAGCTCTAGAATGTAAGCTGCATAATATGAACGGAATCGCAGAAATCACAAGGCGATGTTCAGTGGCGAAGCATTTTTGTACAGGCTGGTGGTGTGTGGTGATGGTCTACTCTACACCTCAGTTTGGCCAGATGGAAATAACCATATTTATACTTAACCAATAACAACACACATTTTTCACCAGAACAATGTTGGTGAAACTTAGATTTTCCCATAGAAAATGTCTTACATGAATAGATTGTCAACTATGACCCAACGTACTTCATGAGTTTCACTTTTACTTCACAAGGCATTTATACCAATTCAGGATTTCATAGCCAAAGGTAGTTCTGTTTTGTGACGTTATAAATGCACATAATGGAATGGAATTGGTCTACTTTTGTAGGTCCAGACATGTATACACACATACATACATACACACCGTATTGTCCCAAATATAAGACGACTCTGATTATAAGACGACCCCCATTTTTCAAACTAATTTCTGGAAAAATAACATTGAATGTCAACTAGTTTAGTCTCCGATTATAATACGACCCCGTTTTATATTCAGGCCAATAGGGTACTACAATACAGTACATACATACATATGTATACATACATACAGTACATACATACAGTACATACATACATACATACATACATACATACATACATACATACATACATACATACATACATACATACATACATACATACATACATACAAACAACACTGTTCTAGAGATAG
Organism: Electrona antarctica; assembly: GCF_951216825.1. Classification (NCBI taxonomy): domain Eukaryota; kingdom Metazoa; phylum Chordata; class Actinopteri; order Myctophiformes; family Myctophidae; genus Electrona; species Electrona antarctica. The sequence continues at coordinate 70,724 of NW_027637561.1, forward strand.
CTTGGCTTATGGCCACGGCATAAAAAAAGTAAAGTCAACACACGATAAAGCACAACCAATGCACACAAAGCCAGCGCCGAACCCAATGAAAGATGGATACACAGGTAGATAAGCTCCGTGAACTAGAATTCAAAAGCACCACACTGAAAGGTAGCGGGCCTAGAGTACTCTGATAGAGCAGAGCCAAGGTAGTGTGGTGAAGTTTATGGAGGTAGGGGGATTTAGAGGGCCTTAGACAAAGGCCCGTACAGAGGGAGAGGGGTTTACACAGAGGCCTAGCTGAGTTGTTCTATACCCCAGAGCACGGGAGAGGGGAATGGGGGTTAATGACTGTAATGTTATGGTTGGACGCTGAAACACTAGGTTCCTCATTCCACTTTTACAGTAGGAGGAGAGCAGGGGAGGAAGAGAAAGAAAAGGGGAAGGCAGGAAGGACAAAGAGACTTCAAGTACAGTATTGGGTTGGACTCGTCATTAATTCAATTAAATTTGCATGGTTGACATAATGTAATGTGCTCATTTCTTCATCCTTTCTTTTTTCTTTTTCTTTTTTTGAAGACAGCCGAAGGGGACGTGTAGCATAATATTCACGACACAGTCATGCGCACGCACACACAAACACACGTACGCATGCACACGCACGCACGCACGCACGCTCGCACACACACACACACACACACACACACACACACACACACACACACACACACACACACACACACACACACACACACACACACACACACACACGACTGAAGTTGTAAATACAGGAATTGGGGTCATGCATTTGAGAAGTATACACAGACAATCGTCAGTGTTGTTTTATCCATTTGAAACTGTGTACAAATATAGCCAAATAATATGGGTACATTTGTAGTCTCAGACTTAAATTAACGCTGAGGATTTTTCAGTGTATGTTTGTTGAAGTAGGGATGTGAGTTGGGGATGATCATTGTTGCAATCCGATGCACGTAAAAATATCCCCCCCCCAACTCCTCTCCCCTCCCTTCACAGCCAACCCCTCCCCCTTCTGCTACGAGATTAGCATGACAGGGCAGCGGCGGCTTCGTCTGCATTAATGTCCGTCAGCGTTTGATTTCAGGGGGAAGACATGCGCAAAACGAGGCAGCCTCTCTTTCTTTAAACTAAAGTTTCCATCCTCATCCCTCACCCTTTGTCCTCCTCCCCTCTCTCTTCCTCTCTTCTCCTCTATGCTGGCATTAATTGTGCATTAGCAAAAATGATTTACTTTTAACAGTCATAGTTATTTTTTTCTTGCCCCCCGGGCACAAATGCCTTGAAAGCCTTCCTTGAGGGCATCTAAATTATGTATCTGAAAAACTCCTACACAGAGACAGAGAAAGGACCCCGACATCCTCAAAATTCTGACTCGCGTGTCTTCCTGTTTTTGGGGAGACATCAATCATGAGCACCTATACGAGCCCTAATCTCGCATAAATATTTGAACTAATAACATTAAAAATGGGGGAAAGAAAAGGGATCCGACTGGCGGTGTAATCAAATGCAAAATAAATGAAGAATACAAGGACAGTGGAGGCCTCCACTTCTAACTACTCTCTCCACGGCCCCTCCCCTTGTTTTTCTCTTTCTCTCTCTCTCCCCCCTCTCCCTCTCTCCCTTTCTTTTCTGTCTGTCTGTGTGCTGTGTTTTCCTTCCACATCATTAGTGTGGAGCCACACGAAAGAGGAAAACAGAGAAGTGCAGACTTTGCGCTCCCTGCGTGAAGTAAAAGAAGCAACAGCCCCTCTGAAGGACATATGGGATTGGGGGGGCATGGAGTATGGGGTGTTGTAATTGTAGAATGGGCATTCATTAGCAGCAAATGCCATAAATCCCAGGCTAAGTACGAATCCTTGTTCAGGAAAGCTTAAAACAATAAACTTGGGTCCGCCTGTAGCCCTTCCCTGACCATGAGGGGCTTCCTGCGAAATGCGACCCAGACGGAAGACAGGCTAGCTCTTAACTCCCCCAGTTTGCTTCTGAACTTCAATAACAACACCACTAGTCGAGCTGTGACTTATTAACCCCCGCCACCCCACAGCCCCTTCCTTCAAAGCACTGCTTTTGAATAATGTTGATACACACTTTGGTTGTTTGTTTGTGCACCACTAGGTTTTGTGTTGATTTTCAAGCTAGTCTCCAAATCCCTCTCATGCTGTGAGCAGTCAAGCTCATCCAGTGGAACCACACAGTGGCCAAAAGGCTGGCAGATTAATTTTATTGACGTTTCCATTTTCACTGCAATGCGATAGCCTCCCCCTGGCCAGGGCCGGAGCGACCCATGCGTATTTACAGACTGACCTGTCACTTCATTACCCAGCATGCTCGCTGCCTCCTGCCCTAGCCCGCAAGGGTGAAACCAGACTCCAAGGCTTTCAGCTCCTCTCCCTCTCTTTCTCTCTCTACATCCCCCCCCCCCCCTCTCTCTCCACACTACCACACTCTCACACACACATGGACACATAGAATGTACATGTGTGCACAGAGCGGCCGAGCTGCACGCAAACACGGATCTTGTGTAGGCTACACTGAGAGTTGCTCTCCCGGACTATATGTACACATAAGTGCACATCGCAAATAGACAGAAACTGAAAGCAAACCAAAGAGGTGGAAATAATCAAAGAAATTATGATTCTGGGTGAAACGAGGTGAAGGTGGAAGAAAAAATGAAAGAAAGAAGACAAAGGAAGGAAGGGAGAAAAAAAGACAAGCAAGGAAAGAATGAAAGACACGCAAAGAAAGAAGGCCCAAGTTGCACAACCTCATTACATCTAAAGGAGAGCTGGTGCTTTGCATCCACCCCTCCCTCCCCTCACCACCACCACCTCCTTTTCTTAGGAGCCAGAGAAGGAACGCTTCAGGGCAAATTGTCCCAAACGCTAATGGCTTCTGACTGTTCCCTGGCAACTCTGCCATTCTAACCTGTGTGGATGTGTAGTCTGAAAAAATGGGGAAGGGGGGAAAAAGTGCAGGGCAGAGCAATGGGGGAAACGTCCCATCATCTGCCCATGTGACACAGATGGGGGGGTGGGGGTGGCTATTAGGAGGCAGGCGAAGGGCCTAGGGGAACCGAGGTGCTGGAGTGTAGCCCCAGGCACTTTTGGAAAAGCAGCGCCCTTGGAGACAGAAAAAAAACGAAAGATAGCCCTCCCCACCTTATCCCACTCTCTCCCCCTCTCTCTCTTCCTTTCTTCATTCCCATTCCTTCTCTCTCTCTCTCTCTCTCTCTCTCTCCCCCATCATCCACTCATGTTCTCTCTCTAGCTTGACTTAAAGTGTCCACAACGAATGTAGTATGTGCTTGTTTTCATATGCACAGAAATTGGGAGAAGGCATGATTGGGTGAAGGGGGGTTGGGGTGGCCGGGGGGTGGGGTGACCGGATACGATGAGAGAAATCAAGTGAACGTTCTACCTCGCAAACAAACAAGAGCCCAGTGCGAGAGAACATTGCGCGCACACACACGTACATTCCCCTCCTCTCATCACCATTGGGGCGGTTATTAAAAATGCATCCAGATATTTCTCCCTGCGAGTAAATTGCTCTCTGGGCTGAGCTCATTAACGGGCTGGGATAGGACTGTAAACACACTGCAACCATGCTCGTGGCTAATGCTAGCATGAATAACACCGGCTCATTCAGGGTCACTTGTGCGTCCCTTAAAACAGATTCTGTGCACACAGGTTTTGCTATCGTAGGCTTCAGCACATCTCTCAATGCAGACTGTCTCTGTAGACTCTCTGTAGAGAGCACGGTGACGGTGGACCTGAGGCGAGCCCTAATGACTCTGGAGAACGCACTTCACTGCTAGGAAGGTACAAGCACGGACCATTATGTGCCCTATGACTTATGTGTGTAACACATGGTGTGGCTCTATCGGTACGCCAAGAATCCTGCTCCACCAGCACGCACGCACATTCCGCCTCACCACCACTCTACAATTGCAATATACCCACACATGAATGAGTAATAACTTGTCAATAGTTGAGAAACACACACTCAAGGCCACTCATGGCCTGCACACGACACACTTATTGGTCGCCCATACTTGTACTGTGTGTGTGTGTGTGTGTGTGTGTGTGTGTGTGTGTGTGTGTGCGTGTGCGTGTGTGCACGTGTGCGCGCACGTGTGTGTGCGTGTGCGCGCACGTGTGTGTGTGTAATATTCGAAGGCCGAGTGCTGGATTTGCACCGGGAGGCCCCGGCGTTTGTTTCAGGGTAATGAAGCGAGAGTGTGGAGGCAGTGGCTTACAGAGACTGTGGTTAAAGTGACTAATTACAAGAGACCCCCCACGCCCCCCTGTCAGCCTAAACCAGTCAGGCATGTTCACCCAGACTCACCCACACAACGAAGGGAGGGAGAGCGAGAGAGAAATGAAGATCGTTACAGATAGAGGGAGTGAGAGAGAGAGAGGTACATTGGGGTGGGGGGGACAGGGGCAAAGTCTAAGAAGTTTGTGACAGCAGGCGCTCTCCACCCTTGGCTCTCCACAGCGTCCTGGACCCCCCCACCCCCCACCCCACCACCCCTCCACCAACACCCTCCTATAACGCCACCTCTAGCCCCACTGGCTCAGCCCACAGAGAATGGAGAGAAAAGATGGGTTAGGGGCGGTCGGAGGGGTGGGCGGGTGGGGGCTTGGGATTTAGAACCTCTCTTTTCCTTCTCTTTCTCCTCAACTTTTCAGCCGGCATAAGCGGCGTTTAGCACATTCAGTCCCCCAAATGGCTGCGAACGAGGCAAGCAGTGGGGGCTCTTCTTTTGTTGTCCTCCCGTTCTCCCTTTTATTTACTCAGGATTTATGCTGGGGTCTCTGCCGGCGCTGGGACCACATGCTCCCACTGATGCACACACACACACACACACACACACGCACACACACACACACGCACACACACACACACACACACACACACACACACACACACACACACACACACACACACACACACACACACACACACATGTGCGTGCACACGCACACACACACACACACACACACACACACACACACACGCACATGTGCGTGCACACGCACACACACACACACACACACACACACACACACACACGCACATGTGCACACACACACACACACACACGCACATGTGCACACATGCACATGCAGAGGCTCTAGTCTATTCACACTAGCAGGCAGTGGAATGGCTGGCCCTCTGTTGCTCTATGCCTACTGGGGATTACAGGTCTTCCAGTCCAAACCACATGCTAGCAATATGGTAAGCCCTCAAACACAGACACACACACACACACACACACACACACACACACACACACAGAGAGACACACACGCGCACGCACGCATGCACGCGAACAAGTACAATGCAATATAATGTAATCCCTGCTGATGAGAAAATACAACACTTCAGCACAATAGCTTGGTGAATGAACTGTTGACGATGACACAGACCGTCCCCCATCAGTGTGTCTGTGTCTTTGTGTGACCTTATTAATGACACACGGCCGACCGCATGGCCTCGTCTAGACTCTCACCCACATCCATACAGTACACAAGGCGTTCCTCAAGCGGAACCGCTTTAGTGTGGCCCGGGCGGCTACCGCGGCCAGTGTTTTACGCTGATTATTTCCTGATCTGTGCTTAAACAAGCGGCAGCCACCCACCCACCCACCCACCCCGCCCCACACACACACACACACACACACACACACACACACACACACACACACACACACACACACACACACACACACACACACACACACACACACACACACACACCACCCCCATCCCATTGCCACTGGACCATAAAACAACAGCTTAGTAAACACCAAAAGCACGCTGACAAATTGGGAGTGCTACGGCCCGAGTCATTAACAACCCTAAAACCTGTCGGAGCAATTACAGCACAACGGCTCCCTCCCTCCCTCAGCAGGTCTCCCTGCCAAACTCAGGTGTCACTGCCCACTGCCTCCACCTCTTTAACCACCACCCCCCTTCCAACAACGCCACCTCTTCACCACAGAAGGGTTTGGTGGACGAACGAACAAGCTTTCACTCACTCCGTCCGTCCCCCCATCCAGAGCTAGCTTCGACCCCCACCCCGGAGGAACAGGCAGAGGGGGGGGGGGGGGGGGGGGCAAATCAACTCCATCTCAACACAGCTGCATCTGTATCCTGGGTGTTATGGCTGACTGAGTGGCTCCTTTTGCATGAGGCGTAATGCGTAGTTGTCTTCCACCGAAAAACACATCATTAAGTGTTCCCTTAAATGAAGTGGAATAAGAGCTTCTAATTAGATGGCTTTTTCTTTTTCGTCCTTTCCTCCCTTCGTTCCTCTTCTGCGTGTGAGGAAGCGACGCAGTCAGGCAGCAGGAAGGGAATGAGAGGAAGGGATGTGGAGTGTGTGTGTGTGGGAGGGGAGGGGGGGGGGGGGGTCGGTATTTGTTGGACAACTCCTCTACCTCCTCCCCTCTCCCCCGTCCTTACCAGCCTCACTCTCAGCCCCCTAACCCTGCCATCAGGCAGATATCTCTCTGTCATCCCAGGAATGCCGGAGATAACTATCATCTCTCTAGCGATAGAAAGGCCTCTCTCCTCTCAAAGGCCCAGTACTGACCCTGCAGTCCACATCCCAACCAATCTTAGGGGGGCTGGCCTGGGAGATGGGGGAGTTGAAAGGGGGTGGGATTGGAGGGGAGGCGCCAAAGGAGAACAGAGGTAAAACATTGTTTTTATTTTTCATTACAGCCGGACTGGGTATATTGACATTTTAGTTCTCTGGGTCTCTTTGCTCTTTATGCATTATCATCTGCCAATAAATTGGGGTGTGGGATGTGGCTAGCCAGCATGCAGATTACCAAGGCTCTGGGCTGGGGTAATTACTGGTGTAATTAACCTACTACCTGTAACAACAATTATCTCATTACGTCATAAATAGGCCCTTTGAGGAGGCCCAAAATGACTGGTGTTCTGTCATTTTGGTCCCTCTGTTCTGTGACCATGAGCCCTTGATTATTTCCCCCCTGCTCTCTCTCCCATGGCTCCTCGATCTCCTCTACTTTTTCATTAGTCGATTAATCACTCTGTGCCAATGATTTTTGCAAATGGCTGCAGCTATAGTGACAGCACCTCAGGGCACTGCATGTACTGTAAGCTGAGGGAAGGGCATGCCATCTAAATGAGTCACTACTCCAAAGAGAGGCAAGGTCTACACAGGATAGATCTAAACAAAGTAGTTGGAATAGAGATGTATGAAAGAAAGGAAGCTTGCAAGAATGGCAAGGGCTAAATTGCAGGGGATGGGGCAGACCCCCTTCACCCTGTGTGTGTGTGTGTGTGTGTGTGTGTGTGTGTGTGTGTGTGTGTGTGTGTGTGTGTGTGTGTGTGTGTGTGTGTGTGTGTGTGTGTGTGTGTGTGTGTGTGTGTGTGTGTGTGTGTGTGTGTGTGTGTGTGTGTGTGTGTGGGGACTAAAAGGGAGCTGTGATGCCCATGACTGCCCTTCGCTCGGCAGACAAGGATCAGCAGCTAATGAAGGACTTCGGGTCTCCACCAGACATTTCACACTCGCTGCCTCCTTGACAACTCCACAAACCCCCACCCCACACCCCACCCCAAACACACACACACGTACTCACGCCACAGAACCGACCAACAGTCCTCCCTCAATCCTAATCAATTTGGGCTAATTGGTCCCGTAGGTAATCTTGCTTCATCCCTTGATATCTTCAAAGGAAGATGTAGGAAGTGGAAGTGTGCCAGTGCACCTGTCCACGTTCTAACAATAAATGGCAAAAGCTATTCTTTGCCTTATAGCAGTTAGCTCCACGCTCCACACTTGAACTTTGTTGCCATAGCAAAACAAAATACTCTGAGCCAGAGGCAGATCTTTTTTTAGGGTCAGATTCTGATGTTAAATGTTAGATGTTCAAGAAAAGGTATTCCCCAAAAAGCAGAACTGAAGTCGTGCCGGATCGGAATGTTGAACATTAGCCGAGCAAACTGCTTCCATTTTGACTCTTAGGAAAACACTGGGGTGTTCCGTTGCTCGTCTTTGGAGCGGCAAGGTTGCGCGAGGAGAGAATAAAGTGAGGCGAAAGATAAAAAGGGAACAAAGAGCAGGAGAGAAGGTGGGGGCATCATGTGGATCTGTCTGCTAGGGGGGCGTATGGCTTTATTAATCCCTTCCAGAAAACCATATCAAAGTCCTCACACACAGGAAGAGCCGTACATCTGCAATGCAACGCGAGGCTCCCCGTTTTAGCTGAGTTTGCCAGTGCTGTGATTCAGAGCAGCTTACGCCGTTAAAGGCAGTGCATAATAAGTGCATCGGCAGTGATTCTCTACCCTCAATTACTCCTCAGAGTCAAACAAACAAAGCCATTGAGGTTGTGTGGAGAGAGCTGGGATACCTTTGGGTTACAGACATGCCTGTTTGCCACACCCGACGGACACTGGCATCAAAGTGGGGATTTACGGAGATGCGGGTTTTGCAGACAAGGCAAAATGAGCAAATGAATTAAAAGGTTTATAAATCAACAAGTCAACCATCAGATTGTAGCCTCTGCTCAGCAGCCCTCTCATCAGCCAACTGCCATGAAGTTTTCTTTCTCTCTCTCTCCCTCTCTCTCTCTCTGTTTTTTCTTTTTTTTCTCACACAAATGTCCTGGAGGCAGGGAACAAAGCGAGCAGAACTGATTACTGCGCCGTTGCCCTGCTCCGCCAGTCTAAACTCTGTTTGGCTTCCTAATGAGCTCACTAAAAACCCAATTCATCACCCATAACCCTTTCTCAACCCGCCTTGAAATCCCTTATTATAGAGGGGGGGGGGGGGTCAAGGTTGTCCGTTTTACAGGCACTGGTCTGGGGTCGCGGGTTGCAAGGGGTGCAGCTAGCGGATGACAGTGGGCCTTGTTAAGGTGCGTTCAGACTTGGATGGTTGGAGCGGCGCGATTACATACAAAGTCAATGCAAAGACGAGAAGTTGCGCGAGCGCCGCGACCTGGCGTAGCACAAACGGGACGAACCGAATATTTAAAGTCTGAACGCACCTTCAGGGTTATGCTGACATGATGCCCTTCTATCTTAACCACTTATATATTTCGTAGTAAGATGAACAGTGGAAATCGCAGATGCATGACGTCACAACGTGTTGCGATGTCAACGTGTTGAGCTGCTGTTTTAGCTAGCTTTTTTTATATCATTGTTTTTCCCACGATTTTGTAACCCATTTTTCACCCAGGGTCAATTATCTAATGTAATCCTGGGCTCTACACTCCCTCTGACAACCTGGTGAGAGCAACGGACTGACCTCATGCTTCCTTCAATGCATGAGGAGTCCAAGCCGCTTCTTTTCACCTGACAGGGGAGAATTTCCCTGGTTGGACGTAGCGCGTGGAAGGAACACGTTATTCCAACCTTTTTCCTTTCCCCTCCATCAGGCGCCCCGGCTGGCCAGGGGGAGGCAGTTTAGAGACCAGGATTACTGCATGTTTTTTGTGAGGGTACCTACACTGTTTTAGCTATCTTTGAATAGTTTTTCAAATATAATATAATGACATGCATGGCCAAAATAGATGCCGGAAATTAGTGTTTGTAAGTGGGTGAGCTCTATGGGTTTTTTCTTCAACAAACCCCCACCCCTACCCTCACCTCCCATCCAACACTGCATGGATGGACCCTCTTCGCTCTCCCAATACCAATACTGTCCCCGCCTGGGTGGAGGAATGTCCGGCTTGATGGCTCCAACAGCAGGAACGTCCCGTTCTAGCTGACTTTCACACTGGAGATTTCCACTTTAATACCCCTCTGTCCCATCCCCGCGAAGACAGGAATTTGGTGGGAAGGGAATGTGCTGGGATGATGGGGTTTTTAGCGACGGAGTAGGGAAGGGGGGCTTAGAGAGGCCATAAAGGATGGATGGGGGGCGAGGCTAAGGGGAAAAGGCAGTATGAGAGAGAGAGAGAGAGAGAGAGAGGGGGAGAGAGAGAGAGAGAGGGGGGGGGAGAGGGAGAGCGGAATAGGTGGATGATAAACAGCTGAGGAGGAAAGCAATTGCGAATTCCTCTCACCAGTTGGACCAGGGGTGGTGGAGATGAGAATGTGTGGTTTTAAGACTGAAGAGGGAGGGAGGCACCAGCGAGGTGCTGGGGAGGGCGGGTGAGGAGTAAGGAAGAGGGGAGGTGGTGAAGGAGGGAGGTGCCGGGGTAAACTCCCACAGTTCCTCATTACATGAAGTCAGAATGATCCTCATGGCACCTGGGCTGTAACCGAGAGATTACAGAATTGATGAATCCTCGGTTTAAAATGCAGCTGTTTTATTCTGCTTTAGTAATTAATTCTTTTTCCGATAACGTATTGATTAAGCGTAGCCCCTGATAAAGTTCAAACTGAGAGGAATCCCCCCCTGGGCTTTGACTCGGCCTGCTCTGGAGAGTCAATGAAAACTTCCCTAATTCCACCTGCCCCCCCCCCCCCCACACACACACACACACACACACACACACACACACACACACCTCTCTCTCTCTCTCTCTCTCTCTCTCTCTCTCTCTCTCTCTCTCTCTCTCTCTCTCTCTCTCTCTCTCTATTTATTTCATTCCTATTTCTCTCTGTCACTCTGTCTCTTACCTCTTCTACCTATGTCTTTCAGCATGGTTTAGAGTGAGCTTCTCGCTTACTGGATTGTTTGCTTATTCACCTCCTGTTACAACATACCAGATTATTATATTTGACAAATGCACCTAGACCCCTACGTTGGAGAGGGTGCCTATCATTACACTATTCACCAAAAACATTCATACACGTAACAACAGCTTGTCGAGCTTACTCTGGCACACTGACACACATGCACACAGACATACACTTGTTCACAGTGTATCTACCAATCTATTCTCTCTCTCTCTCTCTCTCTCTCTCTCTCTCTCCCACCTCTCTCAAATGCTCTCTCTCTCTCTCAAATGCTCTCTCTCTATATCTCTCTCTCTCTCTCTCTCTCTCTCTCTCTCTCTCTCTCTCTCTCTCTCTCTCTCATGCTCTCACTCTCACCCTAGTTGAGAATTGTGGTATACTAGAAAAAGGAGAGCGTCTTCTTTCACAAAACTACTCTTTCATTCTTTCTATCGTGCCGTTTTCCATACAACTGTGAGCAGGAGTCTGATCAGCAGAGGGTAGAGTGGGTCTCTCTCGGGGGAGCCAACTAGCAGAGAAATCAGATACAGCTTTACAAGAGAGGGGAGCCTCTCTTGTCTTGTCAAGACCTCTTCACCTATACCGGCTCCTTTACAAGTCAATATCCAGCCTGGATCTACTGTCTTCCACTGGGCCTTGGCACACATTCATCTGCAGCCTATAGAAGGCAGAGGTTGGGGGAAAGACCAGAGTCCAGCACTCAGAGTTCATGAACGCTAGGATTTTACAGTAAGAAAAGTGTTTCTTACTGTGTGTGTGTGTGTGTGTGTGTGTGTGTGTGTGTGTGTGTGTGTGTGTGTGTGTGTGTGTGTGTGTGTGTGTGTGTGTGTGTGTGTGTGTGTGTGTGTGTGTGTGTGTGTGTGTGTGTGTGTGTGTGTGGCAATGAAGAATGCAGGACACCATCAAAGTGGCCTTTTCAATATAAAGAATTAATTAAAGAGTGAATGAATTAATGAATGGAAAGGGGGGAAAAATAATTAGAAGGTGGAAGCCGTGCTTAATACATTTCCTGGAGACTATTTCCTTTGGTTAATGGGACCGCAGCATGCAGAGAGGGTTTTGACGAGCTCCCTGTATTGACTGTCCTGCCTGCTCCTTAAGGCGGGTCATTTCATTAAGGCCCAATTCCATGGCGCTAATTTTGATTTTAGGTTCTTGACAGCTGTTGGCAGTGGAAATTGCTATGGCAGGAATAGTGGGTGAGAAGGCTATTACTGCTGTGAAAAAAATACGAATTGCGAAGGCCCTGGGTTCAAATTGCTGCCACTCTTGCCTCGCTGACCTACCCAAATAGGTATTCCATCACATTCCTCGACTTTTCATTTTGATTAGCTGAAGGAGGGCGGAAGAATTCCAACACAGACACATACTTGTGTTCTGTGGGAGAAAGCTTGCAGGTGAAAAACACGGTGAGATGCATTTGAATGCACACATGCGAAGCCTACTGACAATAATATAATTACTTATATTACATATAGTCATGTGTTGCCAGACGATCAGAGATCTGGGACTACCGATATCCAAATTCAGTGTGGAAACAATTGAGAACCAAGACAACCCAGCAAGCCAAATTACGTCATGATGACGTCCTCCGTTGACGTTCAGGACTAGGCCAGATCACAGCACATATGGGGATGATCTTTCAGGACTCCAGGACTCTTCACCAGTTGAAATAATATAGTTTATTCTGGGCCAGGTATGACTAGTTATGATATGACTTAAGTTGATCTGGTCTCGATCTGACTCTCATTCATCCAGGGACGTCCGTCTTAGTGTGCAAAATTTAGGTTGGTTGAAATCAGGTGATATTCTGGGCCAGATCTGACTAGTCTTGATTTGACTTGATCTGGCCCCAATCGGGATTTCACTAATTCTCCCAGGTCCTTGCTGGGAATTGTCTTTAGGGTGGTCCTTCATATTGGGATAGTGATATCGGTAGGCAGAGATCTCTGATGTTCTGGCAACATTGCTCCAACATTGCTCCAACATTGCTCCAACATTGCTCCAACATTGCTCCAACATTGCTCCAACATTGCTCCAACATTGCTCCCTGCTAAAACCAAATCTTGCTAGTACAATAACAACAACTAGCCTAAAGTGGTTTGGGCTAGCAGTGTAATAGCTCTGACTCACTATGTGAGCTCTTAATCATCTTGCCTTGCAAGCTAATATGCAGCATTAAAGTTCCAACAGAAGAAAAAAAAACTCTGATGCTCTTAATTAGCAGTGTTCTATGCCTCTCGGCTTTTTGAAGCTCCCGGGGTCCTTTTGTTTCACCCCTTTCTTCTTCTTCTCTATTTTTTTTCCTTCATTATTGACTTTTCAATTTTCTCCTCACATGCACCCTGCTGCACTAGCACTAGGACCAGCATGGAGGGCACCAGCGGTACCCCCAAGCCCTCTCTGAGACACTTGCTGGCTGACTGGCGAGCCCGACAGCAGGCTTCAGCCCCACAACGCACTCCCCGGGAGGCTGAAATCAAAGAGAGAGGCCCTTAAAATCTAACCGTGGGTATAATGAGGGGTGTTCTGCTGAAACAATAAGCATACACGCCACTGGAGTCAGGGAGACGGGAGAGTGGGAGGAAGAGAGAAAACTGGATATACATGAGAATGTTGGGCCTGAAGAGACTTCTTACACCGTGAACAACAGAGGGCAGAGAGAAAAAAAGAAAGGGAGAGAGAAACGGAGTTGGCGGGAGAGAGGGCAAAGGGCCACAGCCTAGTGGTGATGGTAGTCGGGGGCCACGCATCTATCCGACCACGTATCTGAACCCTGAAAAACGAGGGGGTCCTGCCGCATGCCTCTTGGAGCCGAAGGGAGCACGACTAATTTCTGCACAACAATGGGCTTGGATGGGCGCCCACACAATGGCAGGTGCTTTGAATAGCAGCAGGGCCCTTGCAGCGGGGATCCCTCTCCTCTCTCCGCACTCTGAGGGCCCGGGCTGTGGCTTGCGTAACCTTTCATTTTCGAGCGGGCTTCTTTTTTGACTCGTAAAGGATGAAAACGATCTCATGGGGGCCAAGAGGAGTAAGAGACAGCCAGGCCTGTGGGGCAGAATCCACACCAAGTCCTCCTGTGTTCTCTCCACCTCTCACACCCCCTCCCCTCTCTCTTCTCTCTCTCTCTCTCTCTCTCTCTCTCTCTCTCTCTCTGCTTGCTGCCTTGGCCTGGACCTACTTTTTTTCATCCCATCCTTTTTTGGGGGGGTTTGATTTATTTAGGTTTTCTGTTGTTTTGTTGTGGTTGTTGTTGTCTTTAGCGGTCATATTGTTGTGCTGCTGCTGGGGCTGTCCTGTAGGCCATGGTGCAGTGGTAAAGGCAGTGATCCCCTCCCCACCTTTAAGAGCATTCTTTCCGGGGTCACAGGGTCAGTCTTCACAGATGTCTCCTGCAGACACTCAGTTGTCTAAGGACTGGATCCCAGGGAGTAAGCATTCGTTCCAAACAATGCCGCTTTTCCTCTCACTTAGGAAAATGTTAAATGTTTCCCTTTCTAACTCTCTCTCTCTCTCTCTCTCTCTCTCTCTCTCTCTCTCTCTCTCTCTCTCTCTCTCGCCCTCCTTTTTTGGTTTTCGAATGAAGCCAGTGATTTTTCCAAGGTGGGGTTTTTTGTGTTTAGATAATGAAAGAAAGGCCTGGTTATCGCTAGATAGCAGTGTTTTCTTGTTACTTTCAATCCTCTAAATACTCCCCTCTTCCTTAGTTTCCTCCAATTGTTCTAATGGAGCCTTAGTCATCCTCGCCTGATGGTGGAGGGAGAGATGCTTTTAGGTTCTCTCTATCTCTCTCTCTCTCTGTCTCCCCCCCCCCCCTCTCCCCCCTGACTCTCTCTCGTTCTCAGCATGCGTTGCCAGGAGAGAAAAATGAAAACATGTAGTAACTGTCCTGAAATCCACACACAGAGACACAAACAGAGACTAGTAGAAACCCTTGAGTAAGCAGGGCAGGAGCTAAACAAAGAGCAACTCTGAACAGAAAGACAATATTTGAAGTAGAACATCGCTGGGTCGCCTCAATCACAACAAAAATGGTAGAGAGGAGAATTCCAGAGCCGAACGGCTTTCATTAAAGTGAAATCAGCTTCTGCTTTTCTTAGGGCGAGCGTGACACTGGTAAAAAAAGAAAAGAAAAAAAGATTGCAGCATTTAACATGCGTGTTCTGCCTCCAAACATGGAAAAACCTTTGAAAAAAAAGAGCTCTGTCCATAAATATCACTCCTTTTCATCTTGCCCTTTCTCTCCCCCCCCCCCTGTCTGTCTGTCTGTCTGTCTGTCTGTCTGTCTGTCTGTCTGTCTGTCTGTCTGTCTGTCTCTCTCTCTCTCTCTCTCCTCGTTTGATATGGTGTTTCTTGCATTCCCCTCCAAACCTCTGTATTCTGGAAATTGATAACCCACTCAATGAATTATGTTAAATGCATAATGAAGGTTTTCACAGGCTCAGCCCTGCAGCCAGCCAGGATGGAGCATCTTGTTTGGCATGTTGATTTGTTTTGTTGCACATTTAGCCCCGGTGTTCCTTAAGAGTGCTCACTGCTTGGGGCATGTAAATAAAAAATTATCCTTCCTGACTAACATGGCTAATACCTCCTCTGGGGTAATCCAAAATTATTAGATGCTTGCTTCCAATAAACATTAGGGGCTTGTGACACCACTGTCAAATTGCTCACCTCCCTCTGCCCCCCCCCCCCCCCCCCCCCCTGTGCTGCCATAAAAGAAAAGGCGAACAAAAAGGATCAGGTGTGCAAAAAGCACCCTGGTGGTGGTAGCATGGAAGTGGAACACAGAAGAACTGCTATTATATCCCCCAAAAGCAGCCCTTCGCTTAAAAAGTCATTAAAGCATGTTCTGAAGTGTGAATCAGACTAGAAAATGAGCTTATTTCGCATAATGCCCTCGAAAGCTTTGCATAAACGTGAAAGATGTGCATGTGAAAATGAGAGGCAGGGAGGAAGAACTCGGATTGTAACACACTTCCTTTCTCATCCTCCCACTCTCTTGGACAGTGGCAGCATAGTTATAGCACTACCTGTAGGGTATAACTGCTCTGCTCTGCTAACAAATACGCTTTAGTGTGTTAAAACCTTTGCTTATACAAGGGGTAAAACCACACAGCAAGTGAACAGGCTTTAGCTGGCCTTGCTAAGCTACTCCACTCAACTGTGCGCCTGTCTTTTGGGAGGGACCTTTTGCTGTGATGTGGGGTTTGGACATTGGTGGGAGGAGAATGGGGGGTGGACGGGGGGTGGGGAGGGATTAAAGAGCCGAGAGAGACAGAAGAAAGAGGGGGAAAGTAAAAGAGAGTAAGGCCCATTGGTCAAACACAAAGGGGCAGAGAGAGAAGGGACCTTTAGAGACCTTTAGAGACAGGGTTAAACCCCAAATAAGCACACCTTAAACAGGGCTGGGTGAGCTGGCAGTCGGGGGCTTTTGGAGTTTCCCTGCAGGTGTGCTTTTGACAGACTTGGCCTTCCTAACCTCTGTCTGATCAGGAATGGGGACCAGGGACTTTCTGCCTCTGTGTGTGTCATTCCCTGTGTTTAACTTTAATTCTCTTCTTTGCACTTACACTTACACACACACACACACACACACACACACACACACGCACACACACACACACACTGTTGTGTGTGTGTGTGTGCGTGTGTGCGTGTGTGTGTGTGTGTGTGTGTGTGTGTGTGTGTGTGTGTGTGTGTGTGTGTGTGTGTGTGTGCGTGTGTGTGTGTGTGTGTGTGTGTGTGTGTGTGTGTGTGTGTGCTCTCAAACACACACACACACGCATGCACGCACACATGCACGCACGCGCGTGCGTGCGTATAAACACACACGTATAAACACACACAAACGCAGCCGGACAGAGGAAAACAAATCTACTGGAGACTAGAGCAATTGGATTATCACCTCTTAAGGGTGACTTCTTGCCTGACCTCCCTTGGGGGCCAGCCTTCTAAAACAAGGCTGAGAAATTCCTAGGAAAACAGGAGAAGCCGGGCAGTGTCATGTCATCCTTGTAAAAATACGACAGCCGCAGCAGCATTAATGGATGTGGCGATGCCCTTCAGGGCTCGCTCTCAAATCCCTTTTAGCCATATTACATCAGACCCCTGTGCACTCCACATCGCCACCACATGCTCCCAAGTAATCAGCAGTAGAACAGTGGAGTAGAACTCCAGCGCATAATGACTGATGCAGCAGCATGCCTCTCCATCTCACTGTTTCCGGCCCAAGCCATGAGGTGAAAGAGAGAAAAAGCCACTATGCTCCATATAGTTCAATCATGATTACTTTCCTGCTTCCCTCCCCTTTGCGCCGTTTCCTCTCCCCGTTTTAATTATGTTCCACTCACTCTCAGGGAAGCTGGTCTTCATCTTGGACTCAAAGAGAAAATACAGACCGAAGAGAGAAAAAAATCTTCTCCCTAAAGCTCCCCCCAAATGGTGCATAACAGACATTCTCCTCAGCTGCTGTCAGAATAATCGGGGTAATTTTTTCCCTATGTTCTGCAAACATTACTTTGCACATTAGGCTGACCCAGTTAATGTGCTTTTCCTGCCATGTAGGACCCAGTTGTGAGCTGAACTATACTGGGCTTTGGCCGGGCTGGGCCCGGGCTGGGCTGGGCTGAGCAGGATCAGATCAGGTGGAGAGCCTGTTCGTGATTATGGACTCTGAATGTAGTGAAAGAAAGGAGAGCAAGGGAAGAAGAGGAGGAGAGAAGGGGAGAAAGAGACAGCCCCAAGGAGCATCTAAGAACTAAAGGAAGGAAAGAGAGGATGACGGGCGGAGCGGGGAGAGGTGCAGACCTGGAGGTGCAGAGCAGATGGAAGGGGAGGGAGTGCTGGTG
>NW_027637560.1:0-35000 GCF_951216825.1 Electrona antarctica
ACATCTATGTATGCTGGATCACTTTCCAACTATGGGAAAACATGTGATGCGTTAAACACGTGATCAAAGCAATGTTCCATAAGAAATGAAAAAATCGGCACACCAATTCAGGCTCCCAAGTATCTTTACTTTAATTGGGTAACGTTTCGGGCCGCAGCCCTTCCTCAGACCTTCCAAGGTCTGCGAACGTTTCTGCCCGAAATGTTACCGAATTAAAGTACAGATACTTGGGAGCCTGAATTGTTGTGCTGATTTTTTCATTTCTTATATGACTTCTTTTTGATCCAGCACCCAGCCTATAGGTATTGATGTTCGTGTCCTTTGTGACTGTTTGTTCAGTCTCCTCTACTACAAAGCAACGTTCCACCCACTTTATTTCCATGCGGGGGTTGTGTATCTCTCGCCGGGGGCCGCCGGTACACTGGGGACAGGCTAGTCAGTCGGCGCTAACACCGTGGCGACACTGTTGAGTCCCAGAGGCCTTCAATCCCCGACCCCCAGTTTCGCAGTACCCGGGGTCCCTGTCCCAGATTTTCCGTGGTCCATTGGAGTAGTGGAACGGTGATCTGAGCCATGAAACAGCCCCCCCCCACCCAGCAGTTTTCGGCTGAGGACAGCGATCTAGTTGGCGATTGAAGACGCGACGAAGACGGACGACGGTATATCCTTCCAATCTGTTCAGTGGTAAGAACCATATATTGTCGCATCACAGTTTTACAAGTATAATTATGGGGTATACAGTTGAGAATACTCAACTGTATACTATGCACTTGTAGACTAGGTCCGTTTCCCAAAAATATGAACCCCGAAGGCAAATCGTGTTAATTTATTACATACATGTTTTCTAGGGGTATTAAGGTCTGCTGAATCCAAATCTGCTGTATGTATAACTCAAAAATGGCCGCTAAGCCTTCAAAATGGACCATTTAAAGATGGCGGCCACCACTGTGCTGAAACATAATAAAACTATATATTTTTGACTAAATAAGGTAGAAAATAGACTGAAATGTCATTTTTTTATGTTTTCATATATGGAGAAAACATTGACATATTCATATTTAAGATAAATTGTGAAGGAACCACTTTTATATCATTTATATTGTGAAAATTGGCCTCTTAATAATGTATTTTTTTTTTTATGATGAATAATTGCTTCAAGCCTTAATTTGTGTTTTTGACTTGTATTTGCATGCAGCAGACACATGGACTTAGTCCCAGTCATCCTCGGTGTTCTGGCAGGTGTTGCCAAGTTTCTTGCAACTGCATGCTTCAATGCACTCCATGTGTCCTTTCCTGCAGCCGCAGCGTTGACTGAGACACCCCTTTGTGCAACTGCATGACGTGATCTCCCTGCATGCTTTTGGCATTGGTGGCAGGGAAAGCAGCCGTGGCACCAACTGACCATTCAGGAGCATCCATCCCATTTCGGTCACTGGAGGAAGAGTGTGTGGCAAGTGAGTTTGGTTCCAGACAAGAGCTTGATAATGGGAACTTATGATGTGAAACTTTGCTGCATCTGAGGTTGGTGGCAGAGTCTCTTGTGGACGACCCATACAAAACAACTTGACTCTTGCTTCATTGCATGTATCAACTTCAGGCACACCGTATATCTTACAGATGAATTGCTCTGTTGACTTCGCTATTGCTGCTGTGAGAGGACCTTTTCCAAGCCCAATGAGATCTGTGTGATGTTGCTGGAACACCTTCCAGGCTGTTTTCTTACCATGGCCACTGAACTGAGACATGCTGTCACAGCCAGTGACAGTCGTGTGTCAGCTTCCTCATGGTCAGCATTTAGGGAAGAGATTTCAAGATCTGGATCAGATGACTTGACAGTGGTCACTTCAGCAAACCCCCCTGATACAACAATGACCGGAGTATTCGGACTGTGTTTAATCAGATGGTTTGAAAGGAAGAGAGCAAGGTCTGCTTTATTTTCCTCAAGTGCAATGAAGCCAGACCAGTCTGATGGAAGAGGAACTGACTCGTTCTCTATTTTACGACGTATTGGTCTGTGGCGCTTCTTGCGTTTAGTCCTTGTGCCTGCCTTGATTGTTTCCTCTTGATACCTGTCAAAGAGTACATCAATCCTCTGGCAGTTTTCTCCCATTTTAAACACAGCTCCAGCAAACATGTTGCCATATTCACCAAATGTTCTAATGCCAGGTGGCTTTCCTAGTGACATCATGAGTGCTTGGCCATCGATGAGCAGGCAGCTGGAATTGTCAAGTGCAACTTTTGGAGGGGTTTGAACTTGTTCTGTTAGTATGTTTACTAAAACCGATTTGTTGGTGGAATGTAGACTACCATTAGTTGTGGCCAAAGACAGTGGGATGGGCATGAGCTCATGCATAAGGATGTTTTCAAGGTTTACCTGGCGCCCTGCTCTGTAAGCTGTAATGAGCCTTTGTAGAATGTTCCTATCCACTTTGACAGTGTTTTGCTTGCCCTTGGAAAGTTGCACAACTTCATATAAAGAGGCAAATGTCTTGGCTTTATTCTTTCGAATGGGTGATTTCAGAGACAGGTGCTGGTCACTATCTGGAGGCTCACACAGACGTTTGTCGACAAAGACTTTCATTTGTGCTTGTCCAAGTTATTCTGCATTAAGCAGAGATTCCTGAATCTCAGATGTGACTACATCCTTGTTGATCATGTTTTTCAATGTGTCGCCACCATCTTGAAACACACCATGCTGTTTCAATGACACAACTATTCTGCCTTCATCAGAGTCGTCTTTCTCCATTCTTCTTTTTGTGCACTCATTGTGTGTGTACTCATCATCTTCATTGCCTGATGTCATTCCTAGCAATGCTGTTGTCTGAGAAACTATATCTGTCCTCAGATTATATGACAATGTCCATCTACTCAGTGCAGATGCTATTCTGGTAATACCTACTAAGCCTCCACTCTTCTTTCCTGTAGCATTTAGCCATTCTGTACTTTGGTCCGCCGATACCTGATTGAAGTGTCGATCAGTGCGTTTTACCACAAAGTTGCCTTCCTGGAACTCAAGGAGAACCTCTGGTGGAAGAACATCTCAGCCAGGTATACAGTACCCCATCTGGCGTAGTTAACATGATCATACCTGAAGAAGAATGGCACCATACGTTTGAATGCATATAGGTGGAGATCCCATAATCCATCACGTTGCGCTCTTGTGAAGCAGAGTAGGATGCTAACCATAGTCATATAGTTCCACCAGAACTCAGCATTTGGATCATCAACTACAAGAGCTGCAACAAACTCTTTCAAGGGCTGCTGAAATCTGTTGCTATTCAGTTTGTCGATCATCTGTGCAATGTGGTCAGCATCTATGGATGTACAGACATCTGACAGTTCGGCTCTCAGTGTAACATCAATGTCATCCATAGAGTATAGAGCTTTGGGAGTAATAATTGCCAAAGAGCCTGTAGAGTAATTTTGTGCGCCCTCATGGCACGTGCATAGCCCTTTCCTGCCATTACATGTTGTGCAGCATTAGCTCCCAAGAGATCACACACTACCCATAGCTCACTTAGGCCAGAATCAGCCATGTGTCGTCCTATTATACCAAGAAAGTTCATGGCAATATGAAGTCCTCCAAGGCAAGGGATAAGCACCTTGTATTCCTCTACTGACCACTTCAGCTCCATCAATTTGGGATACAGTGCCTCGTCCACAGTCAGAACGACATGCTGCTGTTCCATTGCTTTGGCAATATGGATCACTCGCTTTACAACTGTGTTGTGAGTGCGTGCGTGCGTGAGTGAGTGATTGTATTGTTTCTCTTTCTGCAGCTGAGCATTCTTTCTGTGAGGTTCAGCTCCTTCTGAGAGAAGCAGCAAGGTGTTAGTGGCTGATATTTGAGTTAGGCCATCTGTTAAATACCACATGCTTGCTATATGCTTTTTGAGCAAGTATTATGGAGTTGGTTACCTTTATATAATGACACATTTATGTATACAATAATTGGGAACATATTGTAAGTTATCGGATAATGTTGAAAAATATTCACCAATAAATGACAATTTTAACAACATATATGAGATTTACGCAATTTACTCACACTTTATTTGAAATCTGAATATTTAATTGGATTCCCCATATATGAAAACCTAAAAAAAAATAAGTTTCTACCTTTTTTGGTCAAAAATATGCTATGTAATATATGTCAGTATAGTGGTGGCCGCCATCTTTAAATGGTCAATTTTGAGGGCTTAGCATCCATTTTTGAGTTATACATACAGCAGATTTGGATTCAGCAGCCCTTAATACCCCTAGAAAACATGTATGTAATAAATTAACACGATTTGCCTTCAGCACTTTAAATAAGCACATTTTCTTAAATACAACCTAGTCTATTGTATTTTATATTGTAGCGTGTCTTATAGGCTATATATCTGATCTGAAGATGAGAAAGATGAGTTTGTTCCTTTTATTTACTGTCTACAAAGACGGAGAATATGTATTGTTTACTAAAGCAACGCGTGGTATTATTATGATCGTATATTCCTGCTACTAGTGATGGTAGGGGGGTCTGGAGCTAACTGTAGCGTATTTATATAACATCTGCATGGTATGAGCTAGCATGATAATCACATTCATGTACATTGTAGCGTGTGGATGATGATGATGATGATGATGATGATGAGATACGTCCCCCCCCCCATGTTTTCATGTCTTCAGTAAAGAATTGGCTACATTTGTATAGAATATTGGCAGGAATAAATATAATGACTAACAACTAAATATATTGGCAATTTCGTCAGCAAATAAACAGTATAAGTCATTTTACACTTGGTTGCATGATGAAAATAGCCTATCTACAGCAATGTATTTATTTTAGTTTTAGTCATAGTCTCTTGAATACGGTAGTCACATTTCAGTCACCTGGAATGTTTGGATTTACTGCAGTGTTGATTTTGACAGTAGATTTTAGTTTTAGTCATAGTCTCCTTTTTATTTTTTAAATGTTTTTTTGCGGCTTTCGCCTTTATTTTATATTTTTTATAGAGGGACAGACCGTAGGCTGACAGGAAATGGGAGAGAGATGGGGGAGTGACATGCAGTAAAGGCCGTTGGGATCGGGAGTTGAACCCGCGGCACACTGCCGGACTGGATTACCAGCCAAGGTGCCTGGACCGCTGAACCACGGCCCAGGCCTAGTCATAGTCTCTTTACTCTCTTGAATAGTTTTCATTTTGTTTTAGTCACATTTTAGTCACCTAGAATGTTTGGATTTACAAACACAGGATATAGAGCGTCGCGACAACACTTATTTTTTCTTTTTTCTTCTTTGTAATTATTTGTTTGGTCTAAAATATTGTGTTTGTTGTCATGAGTTGTCACAACTGGAGTTGGCTTTGTCCGCGGCGTAACCGTAAATAAATACTTTTTGAAATGTTTATGGGAAGAATGCATTGGGAATCATTTCCTGTGCCTGGCGTCGTCATGACAGGGTGCGGGACTGCGACGCTCTATGATGTCATTACCCAAAATGCCATGGAGCTCTACAAGCTCACACCGTGTTGCAGCGTCGCGCTGCAACGTGTTGTGAGCTTGTAGATCGGCTATTCAGGCATTCGGTGCAAGCTTGGCTCAGGGAGGAGGACGCCCCTGCCATACACAGTCCATGGCATTTTGGGTAATAACATCATATCCTGTGTTTGTAAATCCAAACATTCCAGGTGACTAAAATGTGACTAAAACAAAATGAAAACTATTCAAGAGACTATGACTAAAACTAGAATCTGCTGTCAAAATCAACACTGCAGTAAAAGTGTTTGAATGAGTTGTATACCGTTACATATTTACACATGGTTACTGAGAGGGTATGAAATGAATGAATGGCAGCAGATGTATACTATCCTTCTTCAACCGATTATCCGTAGTCGGGTCCACCAGACAGCTCCACCAGATGTATACTACACGAATAAAAACAATGCTTTTATGCGAATAATTGCGTATTTCTGTAATTTATATGCTGACAGGCCAGCTGCACCTCCATGGTGGTGTGTTGTCCGGTGGCAGCTGTACAGTGAGCCAGTCTCACTCTTCTTGACAGATGAGCTTCTCCAGAACATGTGTTGAAACCAACCGGTTTCAACACATGGGGGGGCAGTACATTGCACAGGTTTACATTACACACATTACAGTTAATACTACAGTCTGCACACTGTGTGAAATGAAATGAAATGAAATCTATATTTACCCAGGGTATCTGGGCTAAGCTCAATAACTTGTTATACTTGTTATACTTGTGTGTGTATAACAAGTATGTGTGTGTGTGTGTGTGTGTGTGTGTGTGTGTGTGTGTGTGTGTGTGTGTGTGTGTGTGTGTGTGTGTGTGTGTGTGTGTGTATATATATTTTATAGTACGTCATTTTGATTGATGTGATTTGTGGCTAAAATAAAAGGACAGTTCAAATATCAGTTGTGCCTGTTTATGTCATTATGTTCACTCTATTCCCAAGTGTTTGGTCAGACAAAGTGCATTTAATTTCGTAGTGGAAGATGGTAGAAACTCACTTTCTTGGGGGTTTGAAAGTAGACATTGTACGCTATCCTTTGAGATCTATTATGGCCACCAAGTCCTATCACAATATTTCCCATGGATGTGTTTTCCCTCAAAACTCTGTTTTTCTCAAACAGATTTTCGAGAATCATGCGTCCATAGACATTGTACTGGTACAACTATATGAACATACTATATATCAAAATACAGGTTAGAAGATGGCTTGGTGTCACAAAACACTGTCAGACTGGCCTGTCAGATGTGAGGAAGACAGGAAGAGGTGTGCACAGACAGGTAGAGAGGAAGAAGGAAGAGAAAGGAGAGAATCACCACGTTTTATCTGTCGCAGAAAATATGCTAATTATTTGCTGTCTACAGTGAGATACCTCTCAAAGTATCCAGGCGAGAGGTTGAGCTGATCAATGAAAAGACAGTGATGCGCTTTACCGACGAGTGCAGGTGATAAAATAATACATTTTTCGTCGCAGTGTTTGTTTTGAGCGGGCTCGTATCCAAAGACAGCGAGAGACTGTCCGTAAGAACAAGAGAAGAAACGGAGTTGAGAGCTGATTGACATTTTCAACTTTAATTAATAAGTGTTTTGATGCGGTGTGGCTGTATCGTGTGCGAGACTATTAGAATAATTTAAGATTTCAGTTGGAATAAGTTTCGGGAGATACGTTTCAGAACATTGTGTCTGATACAGAGACATTGGTCACGTGGGGAGGTGAATGGTGTTCGCTGCGGACCAGACAGGAGTTCTAAAGTGAAGTCTTCACGTCAGGCGAGTGTGTGACAGTGATTGACAGGCAGACCGTTGTTGTGAGGAATCAGAGATATGTTAATTTAGTTCTACTGAACTTGATAGTAGAGTGACAAAGTCTGAGCCCTCAGTAAGAAGCTCTGTTGAAGGGCGAGGTCGCTTCTCGTCCTCAGGTGTCTTGCTGGTATTGATTAAGTTAAGGTCGCGGTCGTGTGCTATGTATGATTTTCTAGCTCTGGGTTGCTATCTGATCGAGTAAACAGTCAATGAACCGGATCCAAGATGGCCGAACTACTAAAACTAAAACTGATCACGGTTACAAAATGTATGATTCGGTTGAATTAGAAAAAGATCGGGAGAGATTTTACATAGACGTTTTCACTTCCGGTTCACAACCTGGGGTAATTTTAGCTTATAATAAGGACCTGACTGAAAAGACTGTGTCAGTGGCAAAATAATGAATGAATGCCTGCCAGGGGATTAACAGCCTATCAATGGTATATAGGAACAAACTGTATAGCCAAATTAAGATCTACGCTAAAATTGTTGGTAGGCCAATTGAGGTCGTGTTACGTTCCTTTAAAGAGGCCCAGACCAAGAGCATGCTGAGACTTGCGAAGAGTATCTCTTCTGACCCCTTACATGTTTTAAATGATGAATATCAACTGTTGCCCTCCATGAGGCAGTTTAGAGTCCCTACATTTAAAAAAAACAGACTAAAGAACTGGTTTGTACATCAGTCTGTCTTGCTTCTAAACCAAAATCGTTGTTTCCTGATTGTTTCTGTATTTTTGTCCTGTAATGTCTACCATTTTGTAATGTATGTCTATGTCTTGTATGTTTCTTGAACGGTGACGGACGCAAAACAAATTTCAGTGCAAGCTGACAGTAATGGTGTATTATATCGTGTTCTTAATAATCTATGAAGTAATTATTTTCGAAAATGCTTGACAATTAAAAATACTACTTCATCATATATATATTTTGTAAATTTCACAATAATTTAATCACAATTTAAATTGCTTGTTTCACTCACAGCATCTGGCAACAACAGTAGCCCGGCAGCTTAAGGCCATATTTTAGCAAAATGTGGACGCGGCGGACAAAAGCGCCAACATTTTTCCACATGCTCTCCATAACCATACGTTTCATTTTGGAAGGGGGGCCACGTCATCAAGATGTCAGAAGGCGGCCATCTTGGCGTTCAAAGATGGCCATGGCGGCCATCTTTGATCTATAGATATTATAGATATTATCTATAATATCTATCTTGGCTTCTAAGCCACTTAGAAGGTCAATCTTGGTGTCAAAATATACATTATCTGGGTCAAGGAATGCAATAAGGTCATTGAGAATATCACTAGATGTTTATTTGTGCCAATATCAAATAAATACGGTCATTCTAGCAACATATTTACATAATCTTCAACTTCAAATTATCAGTCACAATTACAACTGCAAAGAGCTGTGCAATTCCAGTGTGCCTACTGACATGAGCATCTTGCACCACAACCCTTTTTACAACCGCACTTTACCAGTTCATTGCAGGCTTTTGACGCCATAGGTAGAGTGCTCCACACAGGAAGCCAGACCTGGTTGTCGACATCCAATGTCCATCCCCATCCTTCTGGACTGGGTGTTGGCTGCTGGGCCAGTTCAGACGTGGCCCAGATCCCAGACTGGTATACAACTCGCTTCACGTGCTGCAGCAGTGAATCTTGTGTTGGTGGAATGTGTTCCATCGTTTTGTTCTTCTGGCAGAAGCCGTGCTTCATTGACAGATTCCAAATCACTTGTTTTGTCATACATGATGACTGTAAAGCGCTCAAGAAGCTGAAAGTGTTGGGCATCTATGGTCACATTAGTGTGTCACAGCCTGTGTAACAGTGGAAGACCGGAAGTGCTGTGGACTTGTCTTTGCCCAGAGCATGGCAGATGGTGTTTATATGAACATTGGTGTAGTTTTTGGTCTTCATTACATCTGGCATCACAGTGGTTGGCACAGACATTAGCCACTACATGCTGCCATGTAACCATCTAGTGATATTCTCAATGACCTTATTGCATTCCTTGACCCAGATAATGTATATTTTGACACCAAGATTGACCTTCTAAGTGGCTTAGAAGCCGAGATAGCGGCACTTATAGATATTATATGGTGGCCATCTTTGAACGCCAAGATGGCCGCCTTCTGACATCTTGATGACGTGGCCCCCCTTCCAAAATGAAACGTATGGTTATGGAGAGCATGTGGAAACATTTTGGCGCTTTTGTCCGCCGCGTCCACATAATTTCGCTAAGCTACCGGACTACAGAGCCTAGTCCTCAGCTTAGATCAAACCAAGCCCCCAGTAAGGCTATCCAACGTTGAAGCTGCCACTACCTACTGGCGAAAAGTGGAACTGCAGCACGTTCATGGAGGTGGACGGATGTTCCTGACGTCATGTGCGTAACGTGCGTCATCCCAGGACCTCAAATGTGAGGTCCGGGCTTAACTTCCGCTCACTCGAGCCATTGAGTTATAATTGTACTTCCTGCAGTCTTCCGTGTGCCTCAAAACGCCACTGAGCAACTTCCATCAAAATTAATAGCGGGGGGCGGGGCTAACGCTCCGGTTCGGTTTCTATCCTTTTATTACCCTATGGATCAAACCAAGAACCACATAGAAAACTTGCGTTAGTTGTAGTGGCTTCCGCGTGTGGTTAGGGGTTAGGGTTTGGTGTAGGGTGTCGGACTGTTAGTAGCCTATACGTCAGACCAAACACATGCACCCCCCTTGGGGACACGGGGAGAACATGAAAACGCCTCATTAAAGGACCTATAACATAAAATTCAACTTTTTCAATTTCTTTTGTGTTTTTGGGGCTCCCATATGTGTTTTCTATCTCCACAAATAACCAATTTTGAACAATCAGGCTTTCATATAATATAGGTGGTTTAATGGAAATTGCTCTCAGGAACAGCTCAACTGATTTTGTCCTCATCGTGATGTCATCAATGTCACCCTACTTTGTATAATTCCTCCTCTTCTACAGTCTGCAGTTCCAAATTTGCATTTCCACTTTGTTTACAATGTCCACCATTGTTGATTTTCCAAGCTGGCATGGAATGGAAACAAGCCTGGGTTTATCTAGCATCAGTATTATCAGTATTATAATGACTCAAATATTAAATAATCTGTATATCAGCACCCCCACCACCTCAGGACATTGTGGTACTGCAGCTAAAACTGCTTTCAAAGTCCAGAAAGAAAGGACAAGGACTGCATATCAGAGTTGTGATTAAGGCTCAAACCATTAGAAATAACTTTGAGGGACATAGACAATATGATATTAAATATTAAAAGCAGTTTTAAAATGCATGTTATTTGCGCTTTAAGTACCTTTTGCCAACCCCACCTAGGATATGGGCACTAATGACACAGTGGAGAGAACTCGCCCCCCCCCCCAATGCCCACAGCGTCCCTGGCAAGAATCGAACAGCGGGACCTTCTAGCTGTAAGGCGACAGCAATACCGACTGCGCCACCGTGCCCCTTTCTCTCCCCCTTTTTCAACACCCTGCAGCTATCAAAGGGCACCAGCCTGTCGGCACCCGCCTGAGCAAGTTATGTCGGTTATCAAAGTTCAAATAGAAGTACCGACCTGGCGGCACAGCACTATCTACAACACGTTGTCGGCAACAGGCTATTTCAAACAACCATCTGCCACCGACGTCGGTGCTGTGGAGACCTAGCTTAAGTCTTTTCTGCTTTTCCAAACCACACTAATTAGTCCAGCATATTAAGTCAATATTTCAGAAGAATCGTTCACTTTGTGGTACAAGTTTGTGGTACAAGTACCAAATTTGGCATTAATAATGCAACTATTTTAGAAAGGCCACCTGGAAAAGATGGCTGTCACATCAAATGAAAGGTTTTTCAGTGTAGAGCTTGAATGTCTGAACAGATTATAATGATCTAGTTATCAAAATGTATGTATTTTGACGTGACAAATTAAATTCTGCCAATATAAATTCAATATGTCTTCTAGTTTTTAAGATGGCATTTTTGACAAACATCAGTTTGCTGTCGTAATTTGATCAGAAAATTAAGTTTCAACTAGATTTAGAGTAGTCCAAGGTCTAAGTCTTTTGATCTACATTACAATGTTGTAATCATTGTAAATTAGTTGACATTATTTTTTACAAGAGTGTCAAAGCATGACCAGGTGCAGACTGGTAACACCATTGCTGTGAGACTCAGCAATGGGGTTCAGTGTCGACTAGGAAGCTAAGTCACTCTTATAATGGTCACAGTCTTATAACTGTTTTTAGTATCACCTTTTGGTCTGTTTGCAAATAATTTAGCCACAAACAACCTGACTCTGGATGATGTTTCATTCCTTCCTCTCATACTACAAGAAAAGATGATTAAAGCATTTGTAGCTGCTTACACATTTATTCAAGTTCCACATAGAACGTAGCATGTTACAATCTGGCTCTGTCAGCTCAGCTGCACTCGTGGTGACTCACACTGAAATCTGTCTGTGTGGAAACATGTAACAAAACCTAACAATCCTTGTTACAGATGACCAGAAGCCTAACTGCGATGCCCTGACCCTGGAGAATACCCGGCTGAGGCAGGAGAAGACCCAGATTACCACCAACTACAACACCGTACTGAAGGAGAAAAATCAGTTGACCAGCAACTATGACACCTTAATGAGGGAAAAAAATCAGCTGACCAGCAACTATGACACCTTAATGAGGGAAAAAAATCAGCTGACCAGCAACTATGACACCGTACTGAAGGAGAACAATCAGCTGACCAGCAAATATGAGCAAATACTGAATCTGACCATCAATCTGACCCTGAACACAATCCAGTTAGAAAGTGAAGTAAACCAGCTGAAGAGAGCAGGTGAGAGATGTTGCAACCCTATTTAAATTGTGTATTATTATAATGATATTGAATTTAGTATTAGGGATATAGAGGTAGAAAGTCTGAGTAAACTCCTCACTGCTGATGTATGACAACTATCATAGAACAACTAGAGAAAATGCTCCTCGGAGCACAGGTGTCCACAAGGTCAGGTAGGTTAATGTGAAAGGGTTCCATTTCTTCTCATGCCTTTCATTGCAATTGGAGGCTGCATTCATGATTTGAGGCATTTTGTTACGAAAACGTGTTTTGCAAAAATCAACCTACTGGTAGCACTATAACAGGCCAATGTGAAAAGGGTGGGGTTTCTTCCTCTGCCTTGTGGGAATGTGCGTCTAAAGTGTCACGTAAATCGCATGCTGTGTTCATGATTTGAGGCATTTTGTTGCAACCGGACCAATGCTGCAAACTTTGGAAGCCAATCTTAGCCAATCAGGATGTAATATGGAACATCGGACGGATCTGTGTTGATCACCTGACTATAGAGATACTGTGTACCGATTTGGTGTTGTATGGATAAAATCTGTAGGAGTAATATAAAAAATGCCTCATGGTGACGCTATAAAAGGCCGTTCTGTAAAATGTGGGGCAGAGGTTCGGCCTCATGTAAGTTAGCCTCATGTAATGCTTTGATCCCACCATAGGAAGTTCAACACGCTAACTTAAACTATACGCACTCCGAACTCTGGCAGTGAAAATTACTCAGCCACACAAATATTAGAATAATAATAATAATAATAATAATAATAATAATAATAATAATAATAATAATAATAATAATAATAATAATACAACAAATAATAATATAACAAATACCGGTAACCTGCTTTTTGTTATGTATTAAACCAAAACTCATTCACTCACTATAACTTTGTGTACAGTTAGCCGACACGCGAGATGAGGCGTTAGCATTAGCCTCAATTAAAACCCAACACGGTGCTTGCAGGCAGATCATTTACTGTAACACACCAAAAGAAAACAAACCACATCATTAACATCACATAAACACATCACATGACACTTGCTTTGGCAATGTAGATGTATGTTTTCTCATGCCAATGAAGCTCCTTTGAATTTAATTAAAAAAGTGAAATAATATCAACTCGCTCGTCCACTTTATTATAAGTGGCATATTTAATTTGCTCTGAAATCTGTCTAGAGATGAGCCCCAAGGCTGCTAGAGAACCAACCTTCCCTTCCATTGCTGCCAAGCTATTCCCTTCTTGCCTACACCACATGATATTTCTGGTCTCACTGATGCCAAGGAATTTGGCTTTTTTATTTTATTTGTTTTATTTTTTAATCTTAAAGACTCATTAAGATTGAGTTTTTCCAATATTTTGACACTCTCTTCCATCCATGTATATCCCCTAATGTCCAACCTTCTCCAACAGTCTCACCACCCACAGACCTGACAGTAGTGGAGGTCACCTCAGAGAGCGTGGAGCTGTCCTGGGCCAATGAGAGGACAGTGGCCGCGGTTACATGCAGGCTGATCATTCCGAATAAATACTTCCGAATAAAATACATCCGAAGTAAAAAAAATTGCTGCGAGTTTACATGGGAAATGGTCATTCCGAATGAGCGTTTACAAGGAGATGTGATATAAGACATGATACATGTTAATTCCCGTGAAACTACGCCATCTGTTGGACACATAAAATATAGGCAGTTCATTCATTATGTGACTGTCTCAACAATAGGCTACAAACATTACAGACGAAAGACGATACTTTGAAATCCCATCATTTCATTCTGCTGGTTGGATAGGGGCGGGCATATATGTTTACCGTCTTTTATTCTTTCCCACCCGCGGCGGCTCCCCTTCTCCGCTGGGAAGGTGATCATCTCGTTTGTATTTGTACTTTATTATCTACACGGCCAGGGCACACAACACACTGATTATTATTGTATCAAGGGTCGCTCGTTATTTTTGAGAGAGAGAGAGAGAGAGAGAGGAGAGAGGAGAGAGAGAGAGACTGTTGAACACACACACACACACACCGTGTCCCATCTGTGGTCTTGTACATCGCATAACAATACACCATCGCCGCATCATTATGCCATAAAGTAGGCTACCAATTGGGTGTTTAATACTAGAATGATTGCAGCTGCTCATCAATGCAATTAAACTGCAAAGCCGTTATGTTTCATGACGTTTTGGTTGCAACTTGGAATAGGCAAGTTATAGCCTATAAAAGTTTAAAGGGATAGGATGGACATTATAGCGATAATAGCGTATTCTTGGGACTGTGTGTGTGTGTGTGAGAGAGAGAGAGAGAGAGAGAGAGATTACTGAACAGCAGACTGACAGCATTTCGTCCTCTCTCCTCCGTCGTTCTGTGAGTCCCCCGATCTGCACTTAGCCTACAGTATGCATGAAGCATCCAGATACATATAGGCTGGCTATATAACCTATAGGCCTATCAAACATGTTTGAAAATTATCAGAGTGATCATCAACTCGGAACGGTTGGATCTTTGAACACTCACAGATCAGAGGGATCATCACCACTGCTGCTGCAGCCTGCTCCACGTGTTTTTGTGTGGATTTCGTGCATTTGCAAAATGCACGAAATAACGCGCTCTATGTGCAAACTCCTCGGCGCGCCTTGGATATGAGCGCCTTGGAGTTGGAGCGCCTTGGAAATGAGCATGCTCAGAAAGACCAGAATGAATTTACATCCGAAGCAGTGTATACATGAGTCCAATTTTCTTTCAATCGCATTGAACATCGGAATAATCCGGCCAGTGACATCGGAATGGTTTTTAAATCGCATCGAGCATTTTCATTCGGATTTAAGTTTTTGTAGGTGTTTACATGACAACGTTTAATAGGATTTAACTTCTATTCGGAATTAAGAGGGGTTGAAAGACCTCATGTAAACGTACCCAGTGACAGAGTACCTAATCACCTACGTCCCCACGGCCCTCGGAGGGCTGGAGCTGGACATGCGTGTGCCTGGCGACCAGAAGTTAGCCACTATTCGGGAGCTGAAGCCTGACATTGAGTACCTGATAAGTGTCTATGCCGTCCTCGACAATAAGAAGAGTTGTCCTGTTAGTGTCAGAGTGGCAACACGTAGTAAGTCACAACTCTCGTGTAAATGTTGTGTCAATGTGTACCTTCTGGCAATCTGGGAACCAATTGTCAATGTTTACCTTCTAGCAATCTGGGAACCCATTTCGGTAAAAAAATAATGCGTAGAAACAGGAACGATTTTGGCTCCTCCCTTTCTTAGTCCACTCCCTCCTGGGTGCTTCTGTGTTTAATTACATGTTTACGGCAGTGGTCCTGACAGATTCTGTCTTGATTCTGTGAGAGATTAACCGTATTAATGCAAAGTACGCAGGACCTTGTTCTTCTCTACACAACCAGCCTGTGCCAAAACGAGGGAACTCCTCTTTCTTTAATTTAATTTAATCGAGTAATTAAAAAAATTATAAATATATATATATATATATCAGCCTACATAAGGATCCGATGTGCACGCGTGCGCACAGAGGCAGAACAACCCGGTACCGGGCCGGGGGGGGGTGACTGCACGACCGGGCCTTGCCAAACCTGACTCCCAAAGCCCCCCGATGCCATATATTGGCAGTGACGCTTGACGTCGCGTAACATCACTTTTAAACAAACATCTCAGCAACTGCAGATAAGTTGCTCTCTCATCTTGATTAAGGTGTCAGACAGAGAGACAAGCTACAAATCATAGTTCTTTGAATGCTTGCTGCAAGTGCACCAGACCGCGGAGCTGCAGGTAAAAGGTGGACCCACTTCTGAACTAAAATTAATATGGCACGGCGGCCAAGTCGAGCCAGTTCCAAGTACATCCTTGCAGGCAGTGACAGTACTGTAGGCCTACTGTAGCCTGCCTACCTGTTAATGCTTTGGGCAGCTGCTGCTGCTGATTTTACCAGCGTCAGCGTGATACTTTTACAATTAATTAATTACTCACATAATGCTGGCTGCCGCTGCTCGATAGGATCCACTTCTCCACCATGTTTAACGTATATTCCAATTGTACACATTGTTTAAGTAAAAGATGCGCAGCATCATGTCTTTCATAATGGTAATATAAACTTTGGCTAAAAGCAATCCACCACCACCATCACTTCAATGTATACAGTTTGTCAGTCCCTCCCTCCCGGCAGGAAAAACAACTGTCTGTCTGTCATGGAAGTAGGCTACAACCTAAACAGACTTCCTCTTCCTCTTCAAAATAAGAGCTATACTTGTAATGATTTGTCAACACTAGTTTTATTTCTTAAGTGAACTTACAGGATGTGTAGATATATTTGTAGCGCCCTGAGAGATAATAATTTGACTGGGTATCTGTCGAGTGACTGTGTAACGCTGTGTGGTCGTCGATCGATCATCCGACAGCCCCCGAGCCCTGGGCCCCCTGCAGTCACAGGTTGGAGGCCCCTCCCCCCCGGTAGATCTGTGCCTGCGTGCGCATGCTTATTACTCCCTTTTCTGTTCAAAATGTGACAAAAAACAGTGTTTGGAATGTTTTTATTCCCTCTTCTTACATCCACGGATGAAAACAACTCATCGCCGTCTACCGCAGCCCCTCCACTACACTTTCTGGGTTGCCCTGTGGTATTTCACACTGGCACTGGCCTCACGATCCCCGCCTATGTATCGGGAGGGATTGGGTTAACCTTCTGGTAAAGTTGGATTCTAGAAAGAATTTTCTTGGCCAAGTATTTGTGAGCATTTCAATCATCCGGTCCGTCCGTTCGTCCGTCACGCCATGTGACATGCTCCATATATGGCCAACACATAATGAACGCTGAGGTCCGCTCACTCTTGAAAGTGCGGGACTCTGCTTTTAGGTCACAGACTGTAAAGATCCGCAACAACGTCTCTTCTCCCATCACCCTCAACACCCAGGGATGTGTCCTGAGTTCCCTGCTGTACACCCTGCTGACTGTAAGGCCAGGTACCCAAGGTACCCCAGGTTCACCCTGCTGACTGTAAGGCCAGGTACCCCAAGGTACCCCAGGTTCACCCTGCTGACTGTAAGGCCAGGTACCCCAAGGTACCCCAGGTACACCCTGCTGACATATGGCTGTAAGGCCAGGTACCCCAAGGTACCCCAGGTACACCCTGCTGACATATGGCTGTAAGGCCAGGTACCCATGGTACCCCAGGTTCACCCTGCTGACTGTAAGGCCAGGTACCCCAGGTTCACCCTGCTGACTGTAAGGCCAGGTACCCAAGGTACCCCAGGTTCACCCTGCTGACTGTAAGGCCAGGTAACCAAGGTACCCCAGGTTCACCCTGCTGACTGTAAGGCCAGGTACCCAAGGTACCCCAGGTTCACCCTGCTGACTGTAAGGCCAGGTACCCCAAGGTACCCCAGGTACACCCTGCTGACATAAAGCTGTAAGGCCAGGTACCCCAAGGTACCCCAGGTACACCCTGCTGACATATGGCTGTAAGGCAAGGTACCCCAAGGTACCCCAGGTACACCCTGCTGACATATGGCTGTAAGGCCAGGTACCCAAGCAACCATATTATCAAGTTCACCCTGCTGACATATGGCTGTAAGGCCAGGTACCCAGGCAACCATATTGTCAAGTTTGCGGATGACAGCAGTGGTGGGGCTAATTTCCAATATCAACGAGGTGAAGGAACAGGCGTGAGGTGGAACAACTGGAGTCGTGTTGCAGAGCAAATAACCTCTGCATCAATGTCAAAAAGACAAAATAAATGATAGTGGACTTCAGGAGGAGTGCCCCCGCCGACCCCACCCCACGCCCCCTCTTCATCGGTGGAGATGCTGTGGAGGTGGTCCCCAGTTTTAAGCACCTGGGAGTGCACATTGCCAACAACCTGACCTGGAAGCTAAACTCGGCCTCCTTAACACTTATACTGCCACCTGCTGGACGCAGAACCAACCTCAGACTGCCGAGGCCATTTCAATGCAGCACACACTGGACCCACGTCACCCACATCCTGTTTTGGGCGTCCATGTTTAATGCTAAATAAATAGCGTCAATGATATCGAGCTAAAATGAAGCCATCCTTGCTCTAGAAAGCGCCAATGTTTCCATCTAGACCACCGGATAATCAGCAAAGACCTCCGAACATTGCGCGTTTTATCCAAACCACGGAGAGCTCCGTAGATTTCGAGTTATTCAGCTTTTTAGTCAGCCTGTATAATGGGATGCGGACGGCAGCGCGGTTGCGCATCCCGGTCTAGGACCGCTAAAGAAGGAAAGGCCAAGCCAAAATAATAATGAAAAAATAGAAATCAGCGATCCGGTTTGATGTGTACTTCATGAGGAGGCTGAAGAGGGCAGGGCTGGGTACCCCTGCCCTTACCTCCTTCTACAGGTGTGCAGTGGAGAGCATCCTAACATCCTGCATCACCGTATGGCATGGTAGCTGCTCTGAGACAGATAGGAAGGCTCTGCAGTGGGTGGTGAAGTCTGCCCAGAAGATCACTGGATGCAGTCCCAATCAGAAACCCGGAAATTGTATTGATACCAGTGCTGTGCACTGGGCTTACTGGTGCATTTATATAGCGCATTTATCCAAGGCGCTTTACATAGATTGTGCATCACCCATTCACACACACATTCATACACCGATGGCGGCAGAAACCATGCAAGGCACTAGCCAGCACATCGGGAGAAATTAGGGGTTCAGTGTCTTGCTCAAGGACACTTCGACACTAACTCTGGGGGAGCCGGGGTTCAAACAGGCAACCTTGCGGTTACCATCCAGCCACTCTACCCCTGAGCCACTGCCGCCCTCGCACACACTGGTGATGTGTTGGGTTTTCCAACTGACGCGTCGATAAGCACTTCCTGTCAGAATGTCAGTAAGAGCAGCGTGACGTTACAGATAAACCACATGACTCTGATGAAGAGATCAAGATAAATGTGAATGTAATGTCCCAACCCCAAAGAGACACCAGACAGCACTACGTCTATAAAACCCAAAAAAAGACACCAGACCACGCTGCGTCTTGTTGACTGAAGGTCCATTTATCTGTTCTGACGGCTAGAAACAGATATGTTTCTATATCAAATATTGGTTCTGTTCACCTTTTTCTGGACCTCAGGTAGGACTCTGTTTTTGTTGATTGTTTTAACGTGTTGATAAATTACTAAACTCATCGCCTTCAAATCACTCAATGGTTTTAGGGCTAAAATGCATACCTCTGACTTGCTTTTACATTGTGAATCCTTTAGAAGTGTCGTGTCATCAAGGACTAGTTTGAACACAGTCCTGTATCTGTACTGGGACAAATATAGGTTTTTCTTTCCTGTCAGGGTCGTAGTCAAGAGTATAAAATGGTCTCACGCAATACAGTATTGAGTATTATATACTCCAGACGAACCAGATCATTATATCTTTTTCCTTTAAATCTTTTTATAATTTCCAAATGACACTATATCATCTTTCAACATAAAATTAATATTCTTAAGCATAATATGTGATGTAACAAGCAGAGCAACATTGACGTGCCACGGGCCAGTCTTCGCCTCACACGCGGCCTGCAAGGCAGCAGCACAAGTCTTCACACCAGGACCGTTTGGTTCGTTTAAAACAAACCATGGTCCGCTTACCCCTTTGGTTGGGCTGGCGTGAACGTGCATCCGAACTCTGGTGCGGATCAAAGAAACGAACCAATATGCTGAACTCGGTTCGCTTCCAAATGAACCACGGTGCGGTTCGTTACTGGTGTGAACGCATTCAGACTTTATAGAGGACCAAATATAGGAAGATATAGCCAGTATAGGCAGTTGTGAGGTTGCATTAATAATTAGTTCTAAAAGCATGTATTTTTTTTACGGGGATCACTATTGATATGACAGCTGTCAGCTGATTATAATAGTAGACCACTATCAGACCCGCATCCATGTAGGAGGCGCAGCGCAAAGTTATGACGATCGAAGCCTACATCGTGAAAGACAGTATGTGTGTGTGTGTGTGTGTGTGTGTGTGTGTGTGTGTGTGTGTGCGCGCCTGACTGACTGACTGACTGACTGACTGTGTGTGTGTGTGTCTGACTGACTGAGTGTGTGTGTGTGTGTGTGTGTGTGTGTGTGTGTGTGTGTGTGTGTGTGCGTGCGTGCGTGCGTGCGTGCGTGCGTGCGTGCGTGCGTGCGTGACAGCTAATAACTTTGACAGCTAATACACCAGATGTTGTTGTGGTTGATGAAGAGTCCAGAGAAGTGTCTGTAGGCCTACTAGAGATAGCAGGACCTTTGACCACAGCCTAGAGGAAGGAGGAAGCCTTTATGACCAAGGTCATAAAATACCAACCACTTCTATACATACCATCAGAGCTGGGCTATAGGTGCAGACTATTTGTGTTTATATTCGGCAGCCTAGGGCATACGCACAGACTGGTTGTTAGAGGGTTCCAACAACTTGGGATGCACAAAAAGGAGGCAAAAAGGCTGGCAAAGTATTGTGGTGTCTCTGCTATTATTGGCAGCCGCCACATATGGTGGAGACGCTGCTACTTATGTCAAACTCAAGGCCCAGGGGCCAAATCAGGTCCGTGAATGAATTATCTTTGGCCCGCAGGATGATATTAAAATAGTATTAGAACTGGCCCTCTGGTATATTGCACGCACCACCACACAAGCCTGCATCACTATTGATCAGCAGTGGAAGTGTATCAACTGTGGTCAACTTTCAGCGCCTACCCCTCTCCCCAAAAATGGCTAAAGGAAACTGGAAAGGTGGACTCTGAAAACAGGGGTTCAAGTCAGGTGGGAGGCAGAGGGGGAACCTCTGTGTCTTCTGTGTGGAGACAGTGTGGCTGTCATGAAAGAATATTACCTAAGAAGACTTTATGATAAGAAATTAATGCAACCGATTTGATTTACTTTCTCATTTGACCATGAAAGCAGTGCTTGGTGAGGATCATAGAACAGGAAACTGAGCTTTAATAATATGCATTTTCAGTTTTTAATGCATGCAGTTTCATCTTTGTATTTATCTTGCTATATTAAGGGACATCGATTTTCTAAGTAAAATTGCTTTTTTGTGTGTGTGTGTGTGTGTGTGTGTGTGTGTGTCAGTGTGTGTGTGTGTGTGTGTGTGTGTGTGCGTGCGTGCGTGCGTGCGTGCGTGTTTGCGCGCGTGCGCCCACATATGGGGGGAGGGACCCAATATGGGAGAGACAGAGAACTATTTAAATCATCCTGTCTCGCTCTAGCGCACGGCCACACGTATAGAGAAAGAGCCAATATTGACAACTTCAAGGTTGTCAATGTTGTGCACATGTGCACGCACGCACATGTCATGGATTCGCCGTGTTGTGCAACAGAATCAAGAAGTTTTTATTTGCCAGTAACTTGTACTTGTAGGAGCAGTGAAATGTTGTTGTTCCGCAAATTGTGCTACAATCTAATATAGCCTACGTATTGAAGCAAAAGTGGCAATTTTTAATTATTTAAGCACCATTATAATGTTCTTATTTTGATCATAAGACCCAATTACTGAATGTCAGTCTCCAAGTTTTCTTCAGAATATGTATGAAACCTATATAAAGTCCGAATGCGTTCACACCAGTAACGGAGCGCACCGTGGTTCGTTTGGAAGCAAACCGAGTACGGCATTTTTTTGCGGACCATGGTTCGGATGCACGTTCACACCAGCCGAAGAAACGGGGTAAGCGGACCATGGTTCATTTTAAACGAACCAAGCGGTCCTGGTGTGAAAGCGCCCATGCGAACGTAGCAGATCTACAAGCCCACATTTCATGGATTCGCCTGGAGTTTTTATTTGCCAGTAACTTGTACTTGTAGGAGCAGTGAAATGTTGTTGTTACGCAAATTGTGCTACAATCTAATTATATATTAACCCATTTTGGGCGGGAACCCCTTTTGGTGTTTTAAAGCATTATGTTATACTTTAGCTATTGAAAAATAGCAGATCTACAAGCTATGAACTTGTAGGTCTGCTATTTTTGAAAAATCGTGAAAATGTGCCTCAAATCTTTGAATATATATTATTACAGAGTGAACATTTTAACTCAAATCTTTGGTCCTGGGGAGGTCCCTGGAACAACATATTTTCAGATGGGGGGGCGGAGGCATATTACATATCATTTTTGAGGTCCTTGACATGACATATTGAGCACCACTGATACAGAAACATGAGGTTTTTCAGATTTTTTTAAAATTTCGACGCCAGGCCTATGGGTTAAAGCAAAAGTGGCAATTTTGTATTCTTTTACACATCATTATAATGTTCTTTATTTTGATAATAGTAATTACTGAATGTCAGTCTCTCTGAAGTTTTCTTCAGAATATGTATGACACTTATTCACTACGACAATATGGCATATTAGGAGTCCTACTTGTTCTCAAATGTTTTATTTGCAAGGACCCTCTAAACTCTGACCCCTATAGCTGACATTATCACTTCCTGTCGTACACCGGCATGTTAGCATTAGCATGTTAGCATTAGCATGTTGGTGGCAACGTAATGCGCAATAAACTTAGACAAAATACCCCATTGAAAGTCAATGGGGAGACCTGGCTTACATGTAACCAAATGGACCCTTAGAGGGTCTGAGAGGCTAAATGTCATCAAATGGTGGTCCGTGGCTCAAATGCTGCACAGACTTGGCGAGCTGCAGGCACCCAGTCAAATTTCTTGAAATTTGTTTCTAGTTAACAAAGTATCATTTTCACCTGGGCTACTCTATGCAAATGCAAACACTAGTTAAAAGCACACTGACTGTCTCATTGAGAGAACGTATGTCCGAACAAATTGCTCTATCGCAAAAAGTAAAAGTCGAATGCGATTTTTGTTTTCGCCGTGAGTGACCCGAGACATTGAGGTACGCCGTGTGCGATCGTGGTATTGGTACGATAAAAAACGTGGTTATAAGAGCGAGTTAAGAATTGTGTTTGTGATGAAATAATTGCTGACTCATTCAGGCATTTAACATGGAGTTTTATGACCATTATGATGGTACACCTGTCGCTTTCAGGGCTGTAGTTCACGTACTGTATGTATCTGGGATATGGTTGTGACATTGGGTGAAAGAGGACGATTGTGGCTACAAAGTGAATATGTTGGCCGTGACGACGATTTGTTCGGAGAATTTCGGTACAGGCTTCACAGTGGCTTCTCACTCTAACCCGCTCTCTCTCTGGGCGTGCGACACTCTGAGTCGTTAGGTAGCCATGTAATAAGCGGGATAATATCTGGCTAGGTGGTCATTGTCGGGAGATAATTCACCGACAGGGAGTTTAACCTGCGAGAAAGGCCATTTTGTTATGTATTTAATGATACATATTTACCAATATGAATATGAAAAGCCCAATACCATAGTGTCCGAATTATGACGCAGCAACATTGCTGCTTTAAGAACTAAGTGGTTAAAGTGGACATACTGAGACCCTTTCGGCATGAAGAGCCATAAACTATTAAGATAACCTTTGAATTATAAGATCGTAAATTTAACCAGGTCTCCGGAGGAGAGGGGATTGTAAGAATGTAATCGAGTAAAAGTACTCGAGTCAGAAGGACTGTAAAACCTTATTAACCAAGTGAATATTAACTTTATCTTTAATGTTAAAATGTTAAACTGTAATTCTATATTAATACCTTTTAAGGATAAATACTTTAGAGGAAAACTACAATACTAAAATGAGAGAATTAGGCAGAGTAAAAGTATCAGAGTATACCAGAATACCTTAGGAGGATTTGACACAGACACGAAAAGAAGAGCCGTCCACACACCAGAGCTATAAGGATTTTCCATTTGATATTCACCAATTACATCGGGAGAGAAATGGCACATCACTCTGACACATCTCACTGACACATCATCAGTGACCATATTTTATACTGTTATGATAACAAAACAAACTCTGACATAGGAAGTATTCAATTTGAGTTCAGAGGGTAGACAAAAAGTGAATTATGGCGACACCTATTGCCGGGAGGCCTACTTGGGAGACGTGGCAAAAGGGAATCGTAGTTCTTTTGAGTGTCGATGTAGTTTATAACTGGTTACTGACAACTATAGTAAACGTTAGTGCCAGAGCAGACAAGACAACTTGTCTGCTCTGGCACCGTAGCAATGCCGAATAACAGGGTGTTTTCCACAGACACGCTGGGTGTTTTGGCAAACAGGAGAAAACAATACTTTATCAGCACGCTGGCTAGAAATGAGATGTAAACTCAGTGGCACACAGGGCATGAAGATACAAAGTTATTGGGAACATGTAACCAAATCCCACAAAATAACAGATCTACAACAATTCAAAATTATCCATCAGTGGTTACACTCCCTGAAGGTACATACTATGCTATATGTACTATGAAGTGCTATGACTACATACAAAGCATACAATGCAATACAATGCAATTCTAGTGATACAAAAAGTGCTATCTAAGGGGGTAGGGTGAGTGCTACAGGCCATATTTAGATATTTGATTTTAACGCCCCCTTCAATTACGAACACTAATTGTAATTTCAAACTCACATTTTAATACCATGATGGATTCATCTAAAACATTTTAATACCATGATGGATTCATCTAAAACATTTTAATACCATGATGGATTAATCTAAAACATCCATCCTTTATTGTCTTTATGTAATACTACTTTTTATGAATAAATAAAAAGGTATAATTGAAAAAACATTCATGTACTAGAATTAGAGGGACAATTAAATGTTGTTTTTAGTTTTTTAATCTTGTATGAAGTAATAAGGTACTGTAGTAAGGTCTGATAAAATGCACATCAGCATGAGCTTGTAGATCTGCTATTTTTCAATAGCTAAATTATAACATAATGCTTTAAAACACCAAACGAAAGTGAAATATCCCTTCAACCATCCTGCAGCGTTCACCTTTCTCTCATGCCAATGAAGCCAATTGAATTGAATTGAATTGAATTGAATTGAATTGAATTGAATTGAATTGAATTGAATTGAATTGAATTGAATTGAATTGCGTGCGCACATGTGTGTGGGTGTGTGTGTGCGTGCGCGCATGTATGTGTGTGTGTGTGTGTGTGTGTGTGTGTGTGTGTGTGTGTGTGTGTGTGTGTGTGTGTGCGCACACGCACGCACGCACGCACGCACGCACGCATTTGTAAAATACAAATAAAAGGTATGTCACGGCATCACAGGTCCTCTCAAATTGTTGGTGCTGGCTCCCCGGCTATTGTGATTCTGTAGAACACTGTTGTTATGCAGAGTTGTGGTGATTAGACTCCATTAAAGCTATCGTCTGTAAGCTCCTCTGGTTGTGGAAGCTCTGCTTCTCAAGGCTCTACATATACTGTATGTGTCAACCCATTCTGGACGGGAACCCCTTTTGGTGTTTTAAGCATTATTTAAAACTTTAGCTGTTGAAAAATAGCAGATCTACAAGCTCGTAGCGTACGAGCTTGTAGATTTGCTATTTTTGAAAAATCATGAAAATGTGGCACAAATCTTTGA
Source organism: Electrona antarctica (assembly GCF_951216825.1). NCBI lineage: Eukaryota > Metazoa > Chordata > Actinopteri > Myctophiformes > Myctophidae > Electrona > Electrona antarctica. The sequence continues at coordinate 25,628 of NW_027637560.1, forward strand.
ATATATACTTTCAGAGCGAACGTTTTTTAACTCAAATCATTGCTTCTGGGGAGGTCCCTGGAACAACATATTTTCAGATGGGTGTCCGCTCAGCAGCCAAATACAGATAATTATTCGGGGTCCTTGACATGAAAAAGGTTGCACCACTGACATAGAAACATAGGTTTTCAGAAAACTGTCATGATTTAGAAGACATTTTGTAGAATCGACCTCAGGTCTAAATGGGTTAAGATGGCCAGGGTCCACTTACTGAAATAAATTAATAGTTACCGTATGCAATAAAGAGGTTTTCTTCTAAACCAAACCTTTTAGCCGTGTGACTCAAAAAGCAAAATATGATGTCTCCCCTGAGTCCCCTCCCCGACACCCAAACTATAGCCTAGTTACTGTAAAATAGCCGATCTACAAGCTCACAACACGTGGCATCGCGTCGCATTGTGAGCTTGTAGATTGGCTATTTTCACTTGTTTTCTAACACTTGTTTTCTAATTTATGGAATTTCTTTGATTTTCTTTCTTTGATTTCTTCATGACATTACTTCAAAAATGTAATTTGTTTTTAATTCATGAAACGTTTTGCTTTTTTTAAATGTCCTGAAATAGTAATAAATAATAATTAAAAACAGAATGTAGGAAACAAAAAATAAAGGGACCCACAACAATGTGTCCATGACCAACAAATGGGTCCCGACCCTCTGTTTGGGAAACAGTGTTCTAAAGAACTAGTTCTAAATTTAAGGAAACACAGAAAACAGACAAAACTGAGGACATTTTGATCTGGAAGGGCAAACCTCGTAAAAAAAAAGAGGAAAAAAGTTACAGTATACAAAAATCAATTGAAATGCTTAATATAATATTCAAATAATGAAATCTTACCTGAAATTCAAAAGTAGGTGAACTTTATACGCTTGCATAATGCATGGCTGCCAAATGAACTACTTTTCTCCAGTGCATTTGGTGCAACAGATAAACCACAACTAGACCCAAGCAGAATGTATTAGAGACGATCCATGTTCTCTGTTAAGTGGAACTCATTTATTTATTCTGATATTTTTCTCCTCAGCTCTCCAGACTGAATCACACAACACAACAGGTACACAGAGAATGCATTATTATTATTGTTGTCTCCACCAGGCCGAAGGCATGGGCAGAGAGTATGTTTTGCACTCTGTGTGTGTGTGTGTGTGTGTGTGTGTGTGTGTGTGTGTGTGTGTGTGTGTGTGTGTGTGTGTGTGTGTCCGTCTGTTACCAGCTATTCTCCGGCACCGTTAACCCGGTCGATGCCAACCTTTGCACACACACGCCCTGGATACCAATTTTCCAGAACGGCCTGTTATAGCGCCACCAGGAGGCCAACTTTTGTAAAACACATGTTTTTATATTACTCCTCCAGATTCTGTCCAAAAATCCTGCAAATCGTCCAAAAATCCTGCAAATCGTTACACACTATCTCTATAGTCATGTGCTCAACACAGATCTGTCCGATATTTCATATTCCATCCTGATTGGCTAACATTGGCTCTCAAAGTTTACAGGATTGGCCCGTTTTGAACAAAAAGCCTCAAATATAGATATATATATAGGAACAAGCAGGGAAAAAAGTTGAAATATGGAAATAAGAGGTTAACAATATATTCCAGGTGTGGTATTGACAGTAATAAACACAGACATTAATAAATGAAGAAGAACTGTTGCTTTTCCTCTTATTGTGTAATAATGTTCTGACCCAACACCTACTGTACTTCCTGTGCCTCAGTGTTCAACAGCACGTGTGACAGCGAAGAGTTCCTGTGTCAAAACAAAATATGTGTCCCCAAGAGCTTTGTCTGCGACCATGACGACGACTGTGGTGATGACTCAGATGAGCCCAAGGCGTGTGGTGAGTGGACCATTCTTTAAGGAGTGTGGTGAGTGGACCATTCTTTAAGGAGTGTGGTGAGTGGACCATTATTTAAGGAGTGTGGTGAGTGGACCATTCTTTAAGGAGTGTGGTGAGTGGAGCATTCTTTAAGGAGTGTGGTGAGTGGAGCATTCTTTAAGGAGTGTGGTGAGTGGACCTGTGGTGAGTGGACCTGTCCTATTATAGCGCCACCAGGAGGCCACAACCTGACCTGCCCTGGTGGGGACCTGTCCTATTATAGCGCCACCAGGAGGCCACAACCTGACCTGCCCTGGTGGGGACCTGTCCTATTATAGCGCCACCAGGAGGCCACAACCTGACCTGCCCGGGTGGGGACCTGTCCTATTATAGCGCCACCAGGAGGCCACAACCTGACCTGCCCTGGTGGAGACCTGTCCTATTATAGCGCCACCAGGAGGCCACAACCTGACCTGCCCTGGTGGGGACCTGTCCTATTATAGCACCACCAGGAGGCCACAACCTGACCTGCCCTGGTGGGGACCTGTCCTATTATAGCGCCACCAGGAGGCCACAACCTGACCTGCCCTGGTGGGGACCTGTCCTATTATAGCGCCACCAGGAGGCCACAACCTGACCTGCCCTGGTGGAGACCTGTCCTATTATAGTGCCACCAGGAGGCCACAACCTGACCTGCCCTGGTGGAGATCTGTCCTATTATAGCACCACCAGGAGGCCACAACCTGACCTGCCCTGGTGGAGACCTGTCCTATTATAGCGCCACCAGGAGGCCACAACCTAACTTTATCTAGTTATTGTCGTTGTCCAATGGATCCACTGTAGTTATTATTCATTCACAATATCTTGTTAATACTTTTGCATTGGTTGGTTAGATATTCATGAAACTTTCACTTATATATGTTTATTTTTATTTATTTTTAAATAGCTAAAATAGCCGTATAGCTAAAAAAATTGCTAAAATACATGCAATGCGATGTTGCGATGCGTTACCGAGACCAAAACCTACATTAAGAATGAATGACTTAAGCCCTAATTGATAGTGGAAATAGCAGATCTACAAGCTCACGTTGTGTGCTTCTAGTGTGTGGTGAGTGTGGTGAGTGGACCATTCTTTAAGGAGTGTGGTGAGTGGACCATTCTTTAAGGAGTGGTGAGTGGACCATTCTTTAAGGAGTGTGGTGAGTGGACCATTCTTTAAGGAGTGTGGTGAGTGGACCATTCTTTAAGGAGTGTGGTGAGTGGACCATTCTTTAAGGAGTGTGGTGAGTGGAGCATTATTTAAGGAGTGTGGTGAGTGGACCATTCTTTAAGGAGTGTGGTGAGTGGACCATTCTTTAACTGACGTCGAAATAAAAAACACGTTTGCTCTGAAATAATATATATTCAAAGATTTGTGCCGCATTTTTACGATTTTTCTAAAATAGCAGACCTACAAGCTCGTAGCGCGCCACTCGGTGCCACTCGGTGGCGCGCTATGAGCTTGTAGATCTGCTATTTTTCAATAGCTAAAGTAGAACATATATGCTTAGTTAAAACACCAAAAGGGGTTCCCGTCCAGAATGGGTTAACCCAGTGCTTCTCATACTGAATGAATATGGATATTAATTCATTTGGTTGCGGACCCCCACAGGAAAATATGTTGTGCCTAATGCAAGATCTTGTTGTTGAAACGTTTCAAACATATTCACAATTTCTTCACTTTTTTGCCCCTCCAAGATCGTTTGAAAATAGCAGCGCTAGAATCTCACGACAACATCGTGATGCATTGTTAGCTTGTATATTTTCAAATAGCCAATTAGGTTAAAGTGGTTAAAGTGAATTTGAAGGCTATCAATTGGCTGTGGGACCCCAGAGTGTCTGATATGTGATTCTTTAACCTATTAGCCTGTAAAGAACAGCCTCTAGCCTCCATTTGTGACTCTTCAAGCTCTCCTTCCTGTTCCAGAGTATCCAGCATGTGGCTCCAACCAGTTCCGCTGTGCCAACGGCCGCTGTCTCATCCAGAGAGCGTGGGAGTGTGACGGAGAGCTTGACTGTCATGACCACTCAGATGAAGCTCCCAAGAATACTCGCTGCCCAAGTAAGATGCACACATGCACGCACGCACACACGCACACACGCACGCACACGTCACACATACAACTAGCCTACATGTAGCAATGAAGACTTAGTTTCGTAAGCTTCAACACGATCAGAATCAAACTGTGTGATTATATTGTAACCATTGTTCTGTCGTACGGAGACTGTCTATCCTATCCACAACTATACTTCATATTTATAACACATGTATGAGAAACTCCAGCATTACACCCAGATGTGTAAAGGGGCCACACACCGCTATACATCTGATCACCGCTGGCATGCAGATTCATCACACCCTGCTGGGACAGCCAACCAGGGTCCACAGATGGAACTACACCCAACACCTAATCTGACACCACCAGCAACACATTGAACAGCAGCTCTCTTTGCTGATCAGTTTTTGATTGATTGATTGAAATATTTATTAACAGTTTACAGAATTACAGTACATTTCAAGCACAAACTCAATACAAAGACTGTTAACTGTGAGTGGACGACCCAATTAAGCATTACACGTGTTTACAAGAGGGTCCACCGTGTTCAATTCATCAAAGCATTTAGAGACGTACAAATAGACACTTCTATATAGTCAAAGAACAGAACAGGAATTCATCATAAAGGAGGTAAAAAGGGAAAATAAACATATACAGTGAGGGGAAAAAGGGAGGGCGGTGGGGGGGGATTCAGATTTTACGGGGGCCAGTTTCGAATTGCAGCCGTCCGTAGGTGCCCTTTGAGAGCGGTTTTGAAGGAGTCAAGGGATTCACATGTCTTAATGACTGTTGGTAGGGCGTTCCACATTTTGCTGGCATATAATAGGAGCGAAAATAATTTAGTCCCTTGTTTGTGCCGAATCTGGGTTGTACATGGTTTGTTGCGCACTCCCTCTGGTGTTGTGGGTGTGGACTTCGTTAACATTAAGGAAGTATTTAGACAGGTACATGCATGGGTATCTTGGTGTATCGAATCTTGTGGACCCGACCCATTGCAAGATACTGTACTCTCTGTCGTCAACCCTAAACCATTCCAGCCTGTCAAAGTGGGCAGGGGTGAGGTGGGTTCGGGGAGTGAGGCCAAGTAGGAGCCTGACCAGTTTGTTTTGGGAGGTCTGGAGCCTTGTTTTAAGGGCCTTTGAGGTGCTGTGGTACCAAGAGGTGCATGCATAGTCAAAGAAACCTTGTACGAGGGCTCCTGTTAAGGTCTTCAAGGTGTTTTTGTTGACCAGTGAGGAGATCCTGTAAAGGAATCTTGTTCTTTGATTTACTTTTTTGATTACGTTGGTGGCCATTTCATCACCGGAAAGATTAGCCTCCAGGATGGAACCTGGAGGTTAATCTTTCCGGTGATCTATTCCACTGGTTCCCAAACTTTTTCAATTGACACTCATTAGCCCACGGACCCCCATTTGAAAAGAGATGCCAGGGACCCCCATAAGAGAAGATTTTTACGGTTCTAGCAGTGATTCTCAACTTGTTTAATTTCAAGGACTCCCAGTTTGATTGATTGATTGATTGATTATATTAGACAGAAATGCAAACAGCAGGAGTACAGTCAAACACTTGGTCTAAAAGGATAACAAAGCGTCATGTGGACTTGTTTCCATCAAGGTCTTATGTAAACAATAGAGAATACACTATTCTATATTACAAGGTAGGATATTGAAGATATCAGTCACACATTAAATTAATAAACAGATACATTAATAAGAGAACGTCAAACATCATCCATAGACATAACTATAGAACTGGCTTTTTGCTCTTATTCTATAATAATGGATTGACCTAAACAACTACTTCCTGTGTCTCAGCAAACCTGTGCCGCAGCAGCCAGTTCATGTGTCAAAATAAACTCTGCATCGACAAGACTTGGGAGTGTGACGGATACAATGACTGTCGGGACAACTCAGATGAGGCTCACTGTAATAACCCAGGTAAGACACGCACGCACCCACGCACGCACGCACGCACGCACGCACGCACGCACGCACGCCTCTAACAGCACCTCTAACACCTCTAAATACTTTCCAGGAAGACTTAATTGCGTCATAAACTTTTACTTTTACTTTTACACGATCAGAATCACATTCATCTGAACCTCCTCTGCTTCCATTGCTCTTCCCTTTCTCCTCCTTCCTCTAAGTTTCCACTCCAACAGAGAAGATATGCTATGTTTGTCACAACGGGAACTGTGTCCAGGAGACATTGCTGTGTGACGGCAAGGATGACTGTGGTGATGGCTCTGATGAGCTCAGCAGCTGCTCTGTTAACGAGTGTCTGAACAGCGAGCTGAGTGGCTGCTCCTCCCAGCTCAGCTGTAAAGACCTCAAGATAGGCTTCAAGGTATGGAATCGACAGCGCCATTTGACACAGATTCCACCGAGACACTGATGAAACACCTGGTCAGCATCACGCTCTGTTCCTGTCTCCTTACAGTGCACATGTCCCAGCGGCTTCCGTCTGAAGGACGATGGGAAGACGTGTGTGGAGGAAGATGAGTGTAGCAGCTATCCCTGCACCCAGCACTGCAACAACACACAGGGCAGCTTCCACTGTCTCTGTGTGGAGGGTTACCAGCTCAGCCCTGAACACCCCACCATCTGCAGGTCCACATCTGGTAGGAAACAGAAACATGTCTGTCTGTCTGTCTGAGTTGGTTATTTTAATTCATTCATGAATCTTTGTGTTGTGCTTTTACCAATCTCTTTGTAACTGATATTTTTGTCTCTTTTAAACCAAAGAATATATATTCAAAGATTTGTGCCACATTTTTCAAAAATAGCAGACCTACAAGCTCGTAGGAAGGGAACCCCTTTTGGTGTTTTAAGCATAATTTTGAACTTCTATTGAAAATTAGCAGATTTATAAGCCCATAGCGCTGCACTGAGTGCCGCGCTACGAGCTTGTAGATCTGCTATTTTTGAAAATGTGGCGCACATCTTTGAAAATATATTATTTGAGAGCAAACATTTTGAAGTCTTTGCTTCTGGGGGGGATGATTTCTCATGTAGTTTTATAAATGATGCTGTGTTCATGAATATGTTCTGTCTCTCCCAAACAAACAAATAAAGCATTGCATTTTTTTTAAGCTAAATGTGATGTCTAATTTTCTCTAGATGTGGAGCCCTTCCTCATCTTCACCACCCACAACGAACTGAATAAGATGAACTTGAACGGCTCCAACCACACTGTGCTCAAACAGGTGAAAACCATTGAACATACTGTAACAACACATCCTATACACGCTTACATCCACCAACAATAACACATTCAAGCCCCTAATCAACTGCATAGACGATATTAAAACCTGGATGGATGAAAACCTCTTACATCTCAATGACAATAAAAGGGAAATCATCATCATCACAACCTCGGCCCCTTCACTTCCAATATCAACACAGGCTGTTATTTTCGATAATATTTTTAAATTTGACAAGCAGATAAGCTCTGTTGTCAAAACACGCTTTTATCACCTACGCCTACTCGCCAAGGTTAAACCCTGCCTCCCCCTCAAACAATTTGAAAACGGTCATTCACTCCTTCATCTCCTCAAGGCTGGACTATTGTAACGCCCTATACTATGGCATCAACCAATCCTCACTCCGAAGACTCCAATTAGTCCAAAATGCTGCTGCCCGCCTTCTCACCGGACCTAAAAAGTTTGACCACATGACACCAGTCCTGATATCACGCCATTGGCTCCCGATAAAACAAAGCATTGATTTTAAGATCCTACTTTTTTACTTTTAACCCATTCAGGACAACCCTTTTGGTGTTTCTAAGGATTATGTTATACTTTAGCTATTGAAAAATAGCAGATCTACAAGCTCATAGCGCTGCACCGAGTGCCGCGCTACAAGCTTGTAGATCTGCTATTTTTGAAAAATCGTGAAAATTTGGCTCAAATCTTGATTATATATTCTTTCACAGTGAACGTTTTCAACTCATACCTTTGCTTCTGGGAGGACCCTGGAACTACATATTTTCAGATGGAGGTCCTTGCCATGAAAAAGGTTGAGCACCACTGACAGGTTTTTCAGAAAACTGTCATGATTTAGAAGACATTTGTATAGTCTATAAGGTCTAAATGGGTTAAATCTCTTGCCCTATATGGCTGAACGTATACAGCGCTACAACCCTCCCAGAGCTCTGAGGTCTGCTGACCAATCACTGCTGACCGTGCCAACAACCTGAACCCTCAGAACAAGAGGTGACCCAGAGCTGTGGAACAACCTCCCCCCTTTATTAGAGCTGCCCAATCCATCGAGATTATTAAATCCTTACTTAACCCATTTTGACCTGAGATCAGATTCTAAAAATGTCTTCTACATCCTGAAAGTTTTCTGAAAAAGCTATGTTTCTATGTCAGTCGTTCTTCGATTCTTCAAAAATAGCTATTTTTCAATAGCTAAAGCATAACATAATGCTAACACCCGCCCAAAATGGGTTAAAACGCACCTTTTCTCCCTGGATGTTAATGTAATCTGATTTGAATGTGCTTATATATTCCTATATTGTCCATATATCATGTTTGCCTCATTTGCTATGCATCTGGTTCTACTTTAAATTATATTTGCTCTAAATGTTTTTTCTTTCCTGTGAAGCACTTTGTTCAATTTCGGTTGTGTTAAATGTGCTATAAATTAAGGATGATTTGATTTGATACAATACACACACTGCTTTTGACATGTTGGAATGTATTCGACCTGTCAGAGACTAACTGCTAACTAAGTAACTGCTGTGCTGTGACAGGACTTGAATGGAGCGATGGCTCTGGACTTTGACTACGAGCAGCAGATGGTCTATTGGACAGAAGGGTTCTCACCAGATCTCCCCTTCATGACGATCAGTCGTATGCACATCAATGGCAGTGACGTCCAGGTCAGTGTGACAAATACACAGATGGGAAGTGAAGCAATGTCAGACTAGAAAAAGTGCCCTTCTGGGCACAGGTCTCCACCAGGAGGATAGGACTGTGTGAGATGTTTGGTAAAATGTTTAGGAGTAATATAAACATGTTTTTTTGTTTGTTATTTTTTTGCAACAATTTTCTTCATTTTGTTGAGGAAATGCAGAGCCAGATCACTCATAGCATGAGGATAGAATTCTGGATGAGCAGGACATGTGCAGCATTTCCTACAAAACGGGCCACTCCTGAAAACTTTGGAAGGCAATGTTAGCCAATCAGTGTAGAATCTGAGAAATCCAACAGACTCGTCTTGATCACATGACTACAGAGATCATGTGTACCGATTTGCGTGACATTTGGATGAAATCTGTGCGACTAACATAAGCAATGTGTTTTGCAGAAATCGGCCTCATGGTGACGCTATAACCGGCAGATGTGGAGGGATGCAGGGACAATGTTTTTCCATGGCCTCTAGGGAGTGCGCATACATAAGTTGTATACAGATCGA
>NW_027637560.1:40000-54156 GCF_951216825.1 Electrona antarctica
AAACCTGGACAGTCCACACGGCATCCAGATCTACCACCCCTATCAACAACCTGAGGGTCTGTACCACCTACTGTACACAACACTCTCATTATGACTCTGCTTAATGTGTTATGACTTCTATTAACTGTCTATCATTGTATTATTATCTGATCTGTTTTGAAAAGCATCACGTATACACTATACAGTATAAATACACCCTATAATAATAATAACAACAACAACAATAATAATAATAATAGTCATATTGTGACATAGTAGTAGCAATAGTATTAGTATAGTATAATCGGAATTGGTCTCAAAATAATCCAGATTATTTAATCGGTTTACACCAGCAAAATAAATGAAAAATTCTACATTTAACTTGTGTACTCATCTCATTCAGTAGTCATTCAGTTGTGAAAATGGACACTTGGAAAAAGAGTATAGGTTATTTATTGATTGATTGAATACTTAGGACCTAGGCTTGTTTCCATTGTGGTCCTCTGTATAATATCGGAATCGGTCAGATTTGGTATCGGCAGATATGACCCTGCAAATAATCGGAGATCGGATATCGGTCATAATTTCATAATTGTGCACCCCTAAATAGTATTGTAACATAATAGTAGTAGTAGCAGTATTGTATCATAGTAGTATAGTAGTAGTATTCAGGGCTCTCATATTCATTACATGTGTACATGTTTTCCTGCAGTGTCTGCTCATCCGTGTCAGACCAACAATGGAGGATGCAGTAACCTGTGTCTGCTCTCACCTGGAGGAGGCTACAAGTGTTCCTGTCCAACCTACTTCTACTTGGCAGCTGACAACAAGCAGTGCATGTCCAGCTGCGCTGCCAGCCAGGTGATTCACCTCCATCACTTGTGTTATATGCAGTGCTTAATTTCTAACTCAATGGATGCCGGAGCTCAACTCCCGCACATGCACACGCGCACCAGTGTGCGTGCATGTGCGGCCACGCACAGCGTGGCTGCCGAAAAAACTGTTTTTCTTTGGGGGTATTTATGCCGGTTATTTGGTGGTAATTCCGCCCCAGAGTGACCGTCAGACAGTAGGTAGGCTATACCAAACACTTTTTCACAAATCAGACTGCACAGGCTAGCCACAGACTGTACAGTCACAGAGAGTGAGACTACAGAGAGTTACCTGTCATGATAATACTCATAAGAGAGATGATTATTGATTACAAATACAAACTGCAGCAGCAGCACTGCTAATCCTGGGCCGCTAGCCGCCAGCGTGGCTCAGCCTGTACAACACACAACAACAACAACAACAACTAGGCGCGTTACCACCATTCACTGTGAGTCGCAACACCTGCACTCTCACATATACTGTAGGTCAGTGATTTCACCCCCCCGCCCCCCACATAAACACACACACTTTGACCACCCGATAGCTCCGTTTGGAACAAGTAACAACAACCGGCATTCACAGCACAGGACACTGCAAGGCTGCAAGTTGACAGTTTATTTACCTGATTGCTGCTGCCCGTATAGTTCAGTCTGAAGCCTTTTCTTTTTTCATATCCTGAACGAACGGATAAAGTCGCTTCATGATGAATAGATTCCGTGTGTTGTCTAAAAATAAACTCTCCCGTCCGAACCTGAACCGATTACAACGAAGCAAAAATACTTTGAAAGGGGGGCGTTTCTACGTGGTGGGAATAATAATTTCTACAGTCAGCCGTCAACAGGCATGTTTCCAATTGACAGTGACAGTTACCGGAGCTGAGCTCCGCCAAGCTCCGGCTGAAATTAAGCACTGGTTATATCTTTATGTCTTCATGTTTCGTGTCTGCTGTCGATAGTCATTCTAAAGATGTGTGTCGTCTCTCCCATCAGTTTCCTTGTAAGAACTACAAGTGCATTCCGTTGTGGTGGAAGTGTGACATGGCAGATGACTGTGGGGACGGCTCAGACGAACCTGCAGACTGCTGTGAGTAGAGACTCCGAGACTGAAACACTATCTTACTACATGTGTTTACACTGATTACACTTAGTATTACTTTGTACTCCAATGTCCTTTAACTGTTTCTGACACATGCATTAAATATATAACTACAAATGTCTTCTAATTCATGACAGTTTTCTTAAAATCCTGTTTCTGTATGTCAGTGGTGCTCAAACCTTTTCATGTCAAGGACCCCCAGAATAATATGCATTTGGCCGTGGACCCCCATCTGAAAATATGTTGTTCCAGGGACCACCCAGAAGCAAATATTTGAATTAAAAATGTTCACTTTGAAAGAATATATAGTCAAAGATTTGCGCCACATTTTCACGATTTTTCAAAAATAGCAGATCTACAAGCTCATAGCGCGGCACTCTGAGTCCTTTTTGAGTAAAATCTATTGGTAAAAATGAAATAGAGGTCCATTTTAAAACAACCAACATCCAACAGACCATACAAACAACTGTAAAAAAACCAAAAACAAATTAATAAAATAGCCTACTAATGTAAACAATTAAAAACAAATGGCTTCTAAATCCTAAAAGTTTTCTGTAAAACCTGTGTTTCTATGTCAGTGGTGCTCAACCTTTTTCAGGTCAAGGACCCCCAGAATTTCGCCGTGTACCCCCATCAGAAAATGTCTTTCCAGGGACCCCCCAGAAGCAAAGATTTGAGTTAAAAACGTTCGCTCTGAACGAATATATATTCAAACATTTGCGCCGCTTTTTTTTCGCAATTTTACGAAGCTCGTAGCACGGCACTTGGTGCCGCGCTATGAGCTTGTAGATCTGCTATTTTTCAATAGCTAAAGTATAACATAATGCTTAAAATACCAAAAGGGGTTCCCGTCCTGAATAGGTTTAAGGCCATGCACAGTGCACACACACATTTAGAACTGATGGCTTCCCCTGTTGGGCAATTACAAAATAACTTTACACACAGTGTTATGAAGCATGTCCTGTGAGTTGTAATGTTTGGACTAAACAATTCATTGACAGCCAACTGTTTGATGGTGGCCGTTTGAAGTTTTGAACAATAGGCTATACATGATATGAAGTAATACTATACCGTAATGTACCGTGAACAATCCTCAAATATGAAGTGCGGCAGGAACAATGTACCCCTCACTTTGTTCCTGACACACTTCATATTTGAGGATTGTTCACGGTAGTGAAACAAAATGTTGTCCGTCCAACTATGCCATTTGAAACTTAATTAAACTAGCTATAGTACAGGAACAGGCACAAAGCAGATATCCACCAATACAAATATACAAATAGTTTGGGGAGTGGGACAACGTCGCTGCACAACACATGTAGTGTCGCTCTCTCGCTGATTGAAACACATGTATTTTAGTGGTGGGCCGTCAGGGCCAGCAAGGCCTTCTCTGCTGGCCCTGCACTTTCCTGATGCAGAAATTTATATTTTTTAATAAGTTTTTATTTTTAACTAATATTATATATTGTATTTATTTCGCTGCCACTGCACTATTTCTCACTCAGACAGGCTGGATGCTCTGCTTCCATTCTGTGCAGGTACAACAGCGCTTGTTTTTTTTTAAACAATAGGATTATTTCCTTGTGTTGTCTCCGGGTAAAAATCTCTACCGTCAGGCCTTCATAAACTCCACTGAATCCCCTTGCTGTTGAAATGAATGGGAGCAATATAGAGATTGACAGGTTCCTTAGCCAATCAGATTTCAGTTTTCCCTGCTGGGCGTCTTCTTTCAAGTGCTAGGGCTGATGTTAATGTCTTGCTTGGATCCCATCGCTGGGGGAAAATATTGTCCAATGAGAAAAGAGAACTGGGTGTTTGAAACTTTCTGCGCGAGTTCCCATCTGATTCTGATACTCATTCTGAGGTGGGCATTGACTGTGTGGGTAGTTGTCATGATCCAAGGAATCCAGGGAATGTCAGTTTTGATTGTACGACCTTTACCCACCCTGCACACGGTCTGTTCGTCCCCCTCTCTTCGGGCAGGAGGCTGCGTAGTATTAAGGCCAGCACCTCCAGGAAGAAGAATAGCTTCGGCCGAACGCATCAGGACACTAAAGTCTCACACTGCCTTTTCCTGAAACTTGCCAGCCCTGAACTACTGTTTGGAAACCTGCTCTGAGTTGTGGACGATATTCTAAAAACACGCACGGGCGCACGCACACAATAGAGCTTTTCATTTCTTTGTCTTTGTGACAAGGCTTTTTTTTTTTAAGATTAAGACACTGATTGTCAGGAAACCATGCCAATGGAAGTAATTCGAAGTTATTCATTTTTCATACAGTTTTGGAGATATGGCTTATAGAGTAATGTCTTGAAGAGAAACAGCGAGTTGAGAAAACAGGCTTGAAAGGTTCACTTCTGTGGAAGAGTCTGCCTTAGCTATTAAGTCATTTTGGATAAATTAAAACAAGTTTTTCCTCATCTGGGGAAAAGCTGGAGTTTGCGCGATGGCAGGCTCTCAGTCAAATCTGGTCACAAATAGTCTTAGTGAAATAGTAAAATAATATCAACAGGAACTCGCTCATCCTCTTTTATTATAGGTGCCATATTTCATTTGATGTGAAATCTGTCTAGAGATGAGCTCAGAGGCTGCTGGAGAACCATTCTTCACTTCCATTACTGTCAAACTATTCCCTTCTTGCCTACACCACATGATATTTCTGGGCTCACTGATGCCAAGGAATTTCACACACAAACATATCTAACTATTGGGTACTTGAAGACTAGAACATATAGGGATATTGCATGAGCAAGAATGATTGTCACGGTGCAGCCCGTGCCCTATATATATATATTGTACAAATGACATTGTTATTATTCCACACAATGCTTGCAAGAGGTTTAAATATGTTTATTTGTACACTTTGAGGTTGCATTAATTGTCACCTGTCTCCCCTCTGCAGGGCTGGCACTCCTCTAGATTGGAGGGTGCCAAGTATTGTGGAGGAGGGGTGTTTGTTCTTTTCATTGTATTAGGTTTAATGTATATTCCTCTAAGATAGTAATGTGAAAGATTACTTGTAGGCTTTAGTTAGACGTGTGGTGAGTTAATTATCACTTGCTGATTAGAGGATGGTTTGCCCCACCTGTTTAAGAGCAGGATTGCTGCAGGTGGAGGCAGTTCAGTATTACCTGAGGCTAGGAGAGACAGCAGGGAGAGCTGCAAGCCAGGACCTCATCGAAGGTTAAATAGCCTGTAACAGTTTATCAAGATCTGTTGTGATTAGCCAGCAGGTGTATTTTGTTTCCTATTTTTGGGATGTTATTTTGGCCAGTATTTATTACTTTTTGTATTGTCACTGCACTTTGGAGGTAAATAAAATGCCTGAAACATACTTGTGGACCTGTCTACTCCCTGGAACCTCCGGCCAACGGCCAGCATTATCACAATTGGTGGCAGTGGTGGGATGGAGGGACAGTCCACAGTGCATCCAAACATCAGCAGCAGCAAGCAGAAGCCTCAGAGGAAGAGGGTGCCACACGACCAACGAAGGTGTCCAGTAGTGAGCACCACCGGGGCAGTGGCTTCCAACGTGGCCAGGAAGTTCCGGAAGGAGAAGGGAGCAGCAGGAGTGGAAGCTCGGCTTCCTCATCCACCAGATCACCCAGCTCCAGGGGTCATGGAGGCAACCAGGGTGGGGCCAAGAGTGCCTGCTGGGGGCGGCGAGGACTGTCTGTGGCAGCGACAGATCGGGCGTCGGCAGCAGGAGCGGTGGCAGCACTGGTGCTATGGGCCAGGTGAGAGCCGAAGAGGGTGGGTGGAGAAGGACATGGACACAAATGCCAGAATGATGTGGTTCCATGCCTTACAACGTTGTGGCCCTCCACAGAAAGGGGTCTGAACTGTACAGCAGATGTATTTTAGGACGCCACAGGGGGCGTCTTCTGAAGGGGGGGGAAGTGTCACGGTGCAGCCCGTGCCCTATATATATATATATATTGTACAAATGACATTGTTATTATTCCACACAATGCTTGCAAGAGGTTTAAATATGTTTATTTGTACACTTTGAGGTTGCATTAATTGTCACCTGTCTCCCCTCTGCAGGGCTGGCACTCCTCTAGATTGGAGGGTGCCAAGTATTGTGGAGGAGGGGTGTTTGTTCTTTTCATTGTATTAGGTTGTCTATAGTAAATGAAATGTGTGAAACGTCTATAGTAAATGAAATGTGTGAAACGTAGTTTAATGTATATTCCTCTAAGATAGTAATGTGAAAGATTACTTGTAGGCTTTAGTTAGACGTGTGGTGAGTTAATTATCACTTGCTGATTAGAGGATGGTTTGCCCCACCTGTTTAAGAGCAGGATTGCTGCAGGTGGAGGAAGTTCAGTATTACCTGAGGCTAGGAGAGACAGCAGGGAGAGCTGCAAGCCAGGACCTCATCGAAGGTTAAATGGCCTGTAACAGTTTCTCAAGATCTGTTGTGATTAGCCAGCAGGTGTATTTTGTTTCCTATTTTTGGGATGTTATTTTGGCCAGTATTTGTATTACTTTTTGTATTGTCACTGCACTTTGGAGGTAAATAAAATGCCTGAAACATACTTGTGGACCTGTCTACTCCCTGGAACCTCCGGCCAACGGCCAGCATTATCACAATGATTTGTCAAAAGTACCAATATTTTCTTGTGATAAAAATAAGGTGCCACACAGGCACACACATAACTGTACTACATTATTCGTCAATCATCATAATATTTCAGCTTTTGTTATTTTTTTTTTAACATTGAGTTTGAGTTTTTCAATATTTGTCTCCACCAGGCCGAAGGCATGGGGAGAGAGTATGTTTTGCTGTCCGTCCGTCCGTCCGTGTGTGTGTGTGTGTGTGTGTCCGTCCGTCCGTCCGTCCGTCCTTCCGTCTGTGAACAGCTAATCTCCGGCACCGTTAACCCAGTCGATGCCAAATTTTGCACTCACACTCCCTGGATGCCAACGATGAACCTCTGCCCCAAAATTTCCAGAACGGCCTGTTATAGCGCCACCAGGAGGCCGCTTTGTGCAAAACAAGTTTTTGGATAGTACACCTACAGATTTTGTCCAAACATCACGCAAAATGGTACACAGTCTCTCTAGAGCCATTCAACGAAACGGGTCTTTCAGATTTCTCAGACTCCATCCTGATTGGCTAAGATTGGCTTCCAAAGTCCGCAGGAGTGCTCAGTTTCAAACAAAATGCTGCAAATCATGAACACATCGTGTGATTTCCGTGAAATTGTGCACGCACATTCCCACTAGGCCGAGGAAGAAATGCCAAATGAACATTTTCAACTCAGCCTCATGGTGGCGCTATAACTGGCCGAAAAGTGTTTTTACATCTAACTGCACGGATCTGTGGATAACTTTGTATGCCAACTCCCTAGAGGACAAGGAAAAACCTTTGCCTGGAATTTTTCACATCTGCTCTTTATAGCGCCACCAGGAGGCCGACATATGTAAAACACATTTTCTAATATTACTCCTTCAGATTTTATCCAAATATCACGCAAATCGGTACACATGCTCTTCATAGTCATGTGATCAAGACGGGTTTGTTTGATTTCTCATAATCCACCCTCATTGGCTACGATTGGCTTCTAAACTTTTCAGGAGTAGCCCGCTTTGTACCCGTTTTGTACAAATCGTCACAACTACTCAACGCAGCGTCCGATTGTGGTGAAACTGTGCATGCATATTCCCACTAGGCTTTGGAAGAAATGCCACTTGACAGTTTTCAAATCAGCCTCATGGTGGCGCTACAACAGGCCAAGCCACGTCACACACACACACACACACACACACACACACGTTTATATTGCTCCTAAACATTTTGCCAAACATCACACACACACTCCTATCCTCCTGGTGGAGACATGTGCCCAGAAGGGCACTTTTTCTAGTTTGACACTCTCTTGTTCAGTTTGACCCACCAGTTTTGGATATATGGCTTATAGAGTAATGTCTTGCAGAAAACAGTGAGTTGACAGGCTTGA
This sequence comes from Electrona antarctica, assembly GCF_951216825.1. Classification (NCBI taxonomy): domain Eukaryota; kingdom Metazoa; phylum Chordata; class Actinopteri; order Myctophiformes; family Myctophidae; genus Electrona; species Electrona antarctica. The sequence continues at coordinate 47,915 of NW_027637560.1, forward strand.
AAGGTTCACTTCTGTGGACTCTAACATTACACCTAGCTACATGTTTAAGCATTTATTTCATATTTACATGTCAATTTCAGCTCTGACACATATTTCAGACATGCTCTAGTATGTGAAGAGTCTGGCTGTGCAACTCATATTGAAAAAATTATCCTCTGGTGAAAAGCTGGAGTTTGCGCGATGGCATCAAATCTGGTCACATATTAGTTCAGATTTTGTTAAATTAAAACAATATATTTCTTTATTTTAAAATACGATGACTCATTAAGATTGACGTTTTTTTAATAGTTTGACACTCTCTTCCATACATAATATATATATATATATATATATATATATATATATATATATATCCCCTAATGTCCAACCTTCTCCAACAGTCTCACCACCCACAGACCTGACAGTAGTGGAGGTCACCTCAGAGAGCGTGGAGCTGTCCTGGGCCAATGAGAGGACAGTGACAGAGTACCTAATCACCTACGTTCCCACGGCCCTCGGAGGGCTGGAGCTGGACATGCGTGTGCCTGGCGACCAGAAGTTAGCCACTATTCCGGGGCTGAAGCGTGGCGTTGAGTACCTGATAAGCGTCTATGCCGTCCCCCACAATAAGAAGAGTGTTCCTGTTATTGCCAAAGTGGAAACACGTAAGTCACAACTCTCGTGTGAATGTTGGCCATGTCAATGTTTACATTCTGGCAATTTGGGAACCCATTTCAGTAACACTTATTTTGAGGTGATATCCAGCTTTTAGTGTTTTTTCACAAACTTTGTCCTACACAAACATTAAATTCCCATTGACAATGAATGCAGAATGTAACGTCATAGTGTCTGAGGAAATAGGCATAGTGTCTATTTTCGTCCTACACAAACATTACATTCCTATTGACAATGAATGGAGAATTTAGTGTCTATAGGCATAGTATAAATAATAATATAATAATATAAATATAGGCATAGTGTGTATTTTACGCCATGATGATCTACGATGATAATAATGCCCCTTACTTCACACAGGTGTGATTTTTAGGGGCACTAGCCCCTCCTATATACAGCTTTTTGTCCTTAACTCGTGTCACTTTAGCCATTGACAATGAAAGGAGAATTTACATTTGACCAAATCGGCCTTTTGTGGCAACACAAACATTAAATGCTATTGACAACAATGAAAGGAGAATGTACGCCATATGTAGACGAGCAAATAGGCTATTTAGTTTAACACAAACATAATGTCTTTGACAATGAATGGAGAATTTACATCATGTGGACGAGCAATTTCACATAAATTCAGTTGTCATCTTACATGATCATGGTGAAAAGATGAGTTGTTGATAAATTGACAAATTAATTCATTTTTGTATTGGATGATGTACTACGACAAGAGCGCCCCTCACTTCACACGTGTGATTTCTTTGCAAACAGGAACTGAGTTTGGCTCCTCCCTTTTCTTAGTCCACTTCCTCCTGGGTGCTTCTGTGTTTATTATTACATGTTTATGGCAGTGGTGCTGACAGATTAATCTGTGAGAGATTAACCTGCTGGTAAAGTTGGATTCTTAGAAAGTTTAATTTCTTCTTGGCCAAGTAAGTATTTGCAAGCATTTCAATCAGTCCGTCCATCCGTCACACCAGGTAAAGTTGTCTGGGAGTCATCAGATTGTTATGTATTTCACACTACAAGAGTATTTTTTTATAATATCTTTGTGGCTTTCACACTAAACGATTGATCGCCGACAAGGCATCACACACTGCAAGACTTCACCAAGATACGATCCAGACCCGATACATGTAGGCTACATCATTTGTTTTTTATTCCAATTAATTTTGACATGTGCGAGACACAGGACGTCTCTCTCTCTCTCTCTCTCTCTCTCTCGTGCGCATGTGCGAGCGTGTGTGGAGTGGTGGTGCGGAGTGAGTCTCTACAGAGTGAGTGAGTTTCTTTCTATCTTTTTCATGCTTTGCTGGGTTGCTCTTTAAAGAGTTTCTCTTTTATTGATTAGTGTTAAATCCCACTGCGGTCAGCAGGTCTTGTGGCTTTTGTGCGCCGCAGCAGCGGCTGCTGCTGTTAGCGTCATCATGGTGCTTGACAATTTGACTAGGAAACATGGCATTAAAATCTCGCCAAGTTTCCCCTGTTCAGTGGAGGACTGCAGTCTGGCTGTAGCCAAGGTGGTCGGAGTGGCAAGTGTAAAATCTGCCGCTAGAATGAACGGTGGAGTGGTGATTTTTGTGGATGGGGTGGAGAAAGCAAACACCGTCATAACAAACGGCGTGGTTATAAAGGACACGTTTGTGTCCGTGACACCCCTCGCTACACCAGCGAAAAAGGTGATGTTGTCAAATATCCCCCCCGTTCATAAGCGATGAACTTATTGTGAGGGAGTTGTCCTGGTTTGGCAAAGTTGTGTCACCAGTTAAAAAGTTGCCGTCAGGCTGCAAATCACCTGAGCTGAGGCACGTTGTGTCGCACAGGAGGATGCTTTTTATGATTCTGAATGACAGGACCCAAGACAGGAGGATGCTTTTTATGATTCTGAATGACAGGACCCAAGACAGGAGGATGCTTTTTATGATTCTGAATGACAGGCACGTTGTGTCGCACAGGAGGATGCTTTTTATGATTCTGAATGACAGGAGGATGCTTTTTATGATTCTGAATGACAGGAGGATGCTTTTTATGATTCTGAATGACAGGATGATGCTTTTTATTATTCTGAATGACAGGAGGATGATTTTTATGATTCTGAATGACAGGATGATGATTTTTATGATTCTGAATGACAGGACCCACATGAGGATGCTTTTTATGATTCTGAATGACAGGACCCAAGACAGGAGGATGCTTTTTATGATTCTGAATGACAGGACCCACAGGAGGATGCTTTTTATGATTCTGAATGACAGGAGGATGCTTTTTATGATTCTGAATGACACCCAAGACTTGAAAGTCAAGTTTAAGTTAGAGGTTGATGGGTTTGAGTACACTCTTTTTGCCACTACTGAGAGCATGAAGTGTTTCGGATGCGGAACATTTGGTTCGTTCTTGCCCAGAACGGCCGTCCACTGCTGCTGAGCCCAGCGCAGGGACGAGTGGTGTGGGTAAACGGGCGGGGGGGCCAAACCGTGGAGGGTCTCTGCTGCTGGGAGGGAGGCGGGGGTGTCAGGAGAAGTGAGCAAAGAGGGGGCTGTGAGACGAGGGTCTCTGCTGCTGGGAGGGAGGCGGAGGTGTCAGGAGAAGTGAGCAAAGAGGGGGCTGTGAGACGAGGGCCTCTGCTGCTGGGAGGGAGGCGGGGGTGTCAGGAGAAGTGAGGGGATGTGAGACAGGAGGAGGCTGAAACGGGAGAGGGCGACAATGGACGTGGGGGGGAGGAGGTGGTGGTGGTTAGTGAACCTGAGGGAAGCCAGCCTGTTGATAACAGTAATGTGGAGGAGGTGGTTAGTGAACCTGAGGGAAGCCAGCCTGTTGTTAACAGTAATGTGGAGGAGGTGGTGGTTAGTGAACCTGAGGGAAGCCAGCCTGTTGATAACAGTAATGTGGAGTTTTTGGGCACTCAAGACAGCAGTCTAAGCACCAGCCAAGTGGGGGAGGGGGGGGGAGTGTTGCAGGGGGTGGGGCTGGGGCAGAGGGGATGCTGGTAACAGAGGTTGACATGAGAGGTGAGGAGGACAGCTTAAAAGTGATTGGGCAGAAAAGGAAGACCCCACTGCAGGGTCACAACCAAATAAGGCGACAGAGAATAAAGTTGACAGTCTGATAGAACAGGGAGAGTTGTTTTGGATGGTGGTGAACCTGGGGTTAGGGTTAGGGTTAAGGTTAGGGTTTTGGATGGTGGTGAACCTGGGGCGTGGGTTAGGGTTAAGGTTAGGGTTTAGGGTTAGGGTTAGGGTTTTGGATGGTGGTGAACCTGGGGTGTGGGTTAGGGTTTAGGGTTTAGGGTTAGGGTTTTGGATGGTGGTGAACCTGGGGTGTGGGAAAGTGAGATGTCCGAAGATGAGCTAATTCATTATGGCCTGGCAGAAATGAAGCAGTTCTTACAGAAAACAAAGAACGCACAGGGAGTGAAGGTGTCCAGTTTTTTCCCTCGGAACAAATCTTTCATACAGTCAGCAAAAGAAAACATGAAGAAAAAAGGAAGGGGGGCTTTCACAGAACAGGAGATTTATAGGGTCAGAAGGTTTCTACAGAAAGTCAATCACGATCTAGAAGTTTAGTAGTTTAGTTAGTTTAATTAAGTGTTTTTTACTGTCCACATGGTTGGTGTCCTATTTTTTTACACATGAGTTCAGAATTGCCACCTTGAACCTGAACGGAGCAAGGGACATTAGAAAGGGGGCAATGTTGTATGAACTGGTAAAAATGAAAGGCATTGATGTAATGATGGTACAGGAGACACATACTGATGGAACAAATTAAACTGATTGGAAAGTAGAATGGGAGGGCAAAGTTTGCCTGAGCTCTTTGAGCTCAAACCGTGGGGGGGTTGCAATCCTGTTCTCCAAGAATTTTTCTCCTATTACATATGATGTTCAGGTCAAGGTGGAGGGGAGGTTAATAATTGTCAAAGCAAAGTATGAGAAATATACAGTTGTTTTTATTAATGTCTATGCACCTGTCGTTGGACATGACAGAGTAATGTTTTTAAATACATTGAATTATTTTTTAATGACATGTAATTCAGATGATTTTTTGTACCTCGGGGGTGATTTTAACTGTACTCAGAACGACCAAATTGATCGTAATCATGCTGAACCTCACAGGCAGTCGCAAAGAGCAATGAACAACATAATTGAGACACACGACTTAATAGACATGTGGAGAGAGTTACACGACACCAAGAGACAGTATACATGGGCTCACGTAAGGGACAATGTTATCTCTCTAGCCAGGCTGGACAGGCTTAATTGTTTTAAACACCAATTTAGTGTCGTTAAGAGGTGTGGCATGGTGCCAGTGGGTTTTACTGACCATACTTTAAGGCAGTGGTGGGACTGTGGAAAAGTTCAAATTAAACAGCTTTGTCAGCAGTACACTCTCAATGTCACAAGGGATATTGCCAGATCAATGAGGGACCTGGAGATTGAGTTAGTGGACCTGCATATTTGTGGGAGTCCACAGGAAATCGAGGACATTTTGAAGTCCTCAAATCCAAAAAAAGCATGCTTGAAGACCTACTGGGCATGAAAGCGCAGGGGGCATTGGTGCGGTCTAAGTTCCAGGGCGTTGACTGGATGGATGCACCTTCCAGTTTATTTTTTGGTTTAGAGAAAAATAATGGGCAGAGCAGGTTCCTGCACACACTACGGTCACCGGGGGGGGGGGGCAGAGCAGGTTCCTGCACACGCTACGGTCACCGGGGGGGTAGGAGCTCATGGATGCTGGAGAGATCCGGTGCGCGGCAGTGGAGTTTTACTCTGAGCTGTACAAGAGTGAATACAAGGACAATGAACTGTTGTATTCATCATTCTGTGATGGACTTCCTCAGATTCCCCCAAACGAGAACTGTGGTCAGAGGGGACCTCTGACACTGGCTGAGCTGAGCGCTGCTTTGCAAGGCATGGAGGGGAGCAAGGCCCCTGGCATTGACGGGTTGACAGTGGAGTTCTATAAAGCTTTCTGGGAGGAGTTGAAGGAGGACTTGTTTGAGGTGTTAAGTGAAAGCTTTGGAGAAATGTGTTTCTCTGGGAGGGCATAGTGGACAAAGTGCAAGGAAAATTGAATAAATGGAAGTGGTTGCTACCAAAAATGTAATTCAGGGGGAGAACACTAGTCATCAACGACTTTAGGGAACCATCAAGTGGCTTAATGAGAAAAATCCAAGCTTTAATGGTTGAGTTTTTTTGGGACAGAATGCATTGGATACCTCAAGCAGTTCTGTTCTTGCCAAAGGAAGAGGGGGGGGGGGGGGGGGTCAGGGACTGATTTACATTGAAAGTAGAATTGCAGCTTTCCGGTTGCAGTTCATACAAAAATATCTCACAACTGGACACGAGTAGCTCATCTGGAAGGACGTGGCAAGCACTATCTTGAGGAGGGTGGGGAGGGTGGGGATGGATGCGGCAATGTTTTTATTGAATGCTAATGTTTTCAATATGACTGAACTGTCGCCTTTTTACAGGGCTGTTTTTAAGGCTTGGACTCTTTTTAAGTGGACAGTAGAGGAGCCAGTTTCATCACTGCACTGGTTTCTAGAGGAACCTCTTGTTGGGGGGGCTAGGTTGGACATTCAAGACAGTACAACACCT
>NW_027637559.1:0-22500 GCF_951216825.1 Electrona antarctica
CAATTCAATTAGAATAAACAAGTTTCAAGCTTGCAAGGCGTCGCGGTGTGAGCTTGTAGATCGGCCAGCCCAGGCAGTGGTATATCCTTCAATTATGATGACTAGTCCTTACCCTAGTCCTTACCCTAGTACCCTAGTCTAGTCCTTACCCTAGTCCTTACCCTAGTACCCTAGTCTAGTCCTTACCCTAGTCCTTACCCTAGTACCCTAGTCTAGTCCTTACCCTAGTCCTTACCCTAGTACCCTAGTCTAGTCCTTACCCTAGTCCTTACCCTAGTACCCTAGTCTAGTCCTTACCCTAGTCCTTACCCTAGTACCCTAGTCTAGTCCTTACCCTAGTCCTTACCCTAGTACCCTAGTCTAGTCCTTACCCTAGTCCTTACCCTAGTCTAGTCCTTTTACCCGTTCTGATATATTTATTATGATGACTAGTCCTTACCCTAGTACCCTAGTCTAGTCCTTTTACCCGTTCTGATATATTTATTATGATGACTAGTCCTTACCCTAGTACCCTAGTCTAGTCCTTTTACCCGTTCTGATATATTTATTATGATGACTAGTCCTTACCCGTCATTATGATGACTAGTCCTTACCCGTTCTGATATATTTATGACTAGTCGTTACCCGTTTTTGATTGATTGATTGAAGAATGTATTAACAGTTTGCAGAATTACAGTACATTTCAAGCACAAACTCAATACAAAGGCTGTTAACTGCCTTTGTATTGAGGGAAGACAGTTATCTTGTGTTGTGATTAGCCGCACGAACTGAAGATGGTTGTATCCCCACTCAAAATGTGCACTTGGCCAGGCGTGCACACACACACGCACGCTACACAGAAAATGTGCGCTTGTCCACGTGTGCACACACTCACAGTACACACAAGCTGACACACACACACGCGCGCGAGTGCACAGCAAAAGTAGTTTGCACACACGCGCACAGTGAGTGTGTAAGTAGTTTGGAAAGGCCTTGTGGCCGCAGGGTGTACTGCGCCCTGAGCGCATTTTTAATTCACTAATAAATTCATTATTAATCTATAATTTGTTAAATTGGAAAAAGGGCTTCGTTAAGACCTCCATATTATTATGGTCAATTATGTGTGAAAAGTGGGAGTGATTTGGTGCAGGCAGTGTGGAGCTATGTGAGTGTTTCTGACACACAGAGAGACAGACACACAGACATTCAGACATTGGCCTAACTATAGTTTGATAGTTTGATTATAGTTTGATATAGAACTCACTATATACAGTTATAACTACATCTCAACTCATAACTAAAATGGCACGTGTATCAGTACAGTTTGTACAATGGCATAGCTGCCATCTAGTGGACGAATTGTTTGCACATTATAGGCACACTACCTGTTATTATCAATATGAAGCAACTGATGATCAAAACCTGTTATTTCAATGGTAGTGGATGGAGAGAGAGGATTTTTGTCTAACCACGAAACCCAATTAGCTGACTGCTCATTGTGCTGCAAGGGTCAATAGGTCATCTGCAAGGGTCAATAGGTCATGCTACAGACAGACATTCCGTGCTCAGACAGACAGACAGACAGACATACACACACGCCTGTTCTTGGGAGGGGCTAGCACTGCTCAAAAATATAATAGCTAAGTAGTGTGCAAGATGTTAACCTCTTAAACCCCATACGTTGTTGAGTGGAGTCCCTCATGGCTTCTGTTTTGGCTCTAGATTGAATGTCTTTGCTTAAAATAGCCGATCAACAAGCTGTTAACGTTTCCCCACAATATGGATGCTGGGGTTTAAGTGGTTCATGTGTTTTAAAATAGCCGTTTAAAGGCATTTACAATATTACATTTCTTGCAATAGACTAGAGTGATCTCTCTCTGCTCCTATGTTTGCCTCCTAAGGAACGCTATAGGGCTCTCTGCCTTAGTGCGTGTAATAATGTATTAACATAATATACTGCAGATATGTAGATGTATGAAACTGGTTTAAAACAGAACAAAAGACCCGGATGTATTTGTACTTGCATTTTTTTTTTTAAACCTTTCAGATGGTCTTGTAGGAGTACTTTGGAGAGGATTGTTGCTAAAAAGCATCGCTGGGTCTTACAGGGTTAAAACAGAACATGTCACAGCGCATTGTTTTGTGATCTTGTAGATCGGCAAATCTTAAGGTAAGACATTTAGTAATCTTTCCAGTGATGTGATAATGTTATACTTGACATACAGTAATATGACATAATGTAACAGGAATAGCTTGTTGCTGGAAAACGTAGCATATACCGTACCCACACACACACACACACACACACACACACACACACACACACACACACACACACACACACACACACACACACACACACACACACACACACACACACACACACACACACACACACGTTTTGATCCATAAAAGCAGTCTACAGAAACTATACATTACAATTTACAATTTACAATTTAGGCATTTAGCAGACGCTCTTAATCCAGAGTGACTTACATTAAGCAAGAACAAAAAGCATGGGAATACATCACATATGTAAAATGCATTTATCGCGATAGCAGCAGTACTATTTTTAGCAGATCTGAGAGAGAGTTCCAGTCCTTGGGGGGGGGGGGGGTGCAACAGAACAGAAGGATTTGTGTTAGTGTTCCAAGAAAGGACATCCGTCAGAAGGAAGGATAGATACTGTACTATAAGGATAGATACTGTACACTAACGCTGCTGCTCCTTCACATGTTCCTATTCTACCAACACACTTACAGTAGTCATTATGATGGCTTCAGTGCATGCTAATGGATATAACTAATAACATATAATACATATATTTAATAACTAATAACATAACTAATGGACATAGGCTACAGTAGAACAGTGGTTTTCAACCCTTTTCATATCAAGGTCCCATTATTTATTTGGCATTGATCACCATTTTGATGAGATTTATAGCCTTTCAGACCCAAGACTTAGAATATGCTGTTATCGTTGGATAACATTTTGTCCACAATTCCATGCTGTATTGATGTGGTTCCATAGGAGAGATAACAGGCTGTATTGATGTGGTTCCATAGGAGAGATAACAGGCTGTATTGATGTGGTTCCATAGGAGAGATAACAGGCTGTATTGATGTGGTTCCATAGGAGAGATAACAGGCTGTATTGATGTGGTTCCATAGGAGAGATAACAGGCTGTATTGATGTGGTTCCATAGGAGAGATAACAGGCTGTATTGATGTGGTACCATAGGGGAGATAACAGGCTGTATTGATGTGGTACCATAGGAGAGATAACAGGCTGTATTGATGTGGTACCATGAAGATAACAGGCTGTATTGATGTGGTACCATAGGAGAGATAACAGGCTGTATTGATGTGGTACCATAGGGGAGATAACAGGCTGTATTGATGTGGTACCATAGGGGAGATAACAGGCTGTATTGATGTGGTACCATAGGAGAGATAACAGGCTGTATTGATGTGGTTCCATAGGAGAGATAACAGGCTGTATTGATGTGGTACCATAGGAGAGATAACAGGCTGTATTGATGTGGTTCCATAGGAGAGATAACAGGCTGTATTGATGTGGTACCATAGAGATAACAGGCTGTATTGATGTGGTACCATAGGAGAGATAACAGGCTGTATTGGTGTGGTACCATAGGAGAGATAACAGGCTGTATTGATGTGGTTCCATAGGAGAGATAACAGGCTGTATTGATGTGGTACCATAGGGGAGATAACAGGCTGTATTGATGTGGTACCATAGAGATAACAGGCTGTATTGATGTGGTACCATAGGGGAGATAACAGGCTGTATTGATGTGGTACCATAGGAGAGATAACAGGCTGTATTGATGTGGTTCCATAGGAGAGATAACAGGCTGTATTGATGTGGTACCATAGAGAAAACAGGCTGTATTGATGTGGTACCATAGAGATAACAGGCTGTATTGATGTGGTACCATAGGAGAGATAACAGGCTGTATTGATGTGGTACCATAGAGATAACAGGCTGTATTGATGTGGTACCATAGGGGAGATAACAGGCTGTATTGATGTGGTACCATAGGGGAGATAACAGGCTGTATTGATGTGGTACCATAGGAGAGATAACAGGCTGTATTGATGTGGTACCATAGGAGAGATAACAGGCTGTATTGATGTGGTACCATAGGAGAGATAACAGGCTGTATTGATGTGGTACCATAGGAGAGATAACAGGCTGTATTGATGTGGTACCATAGGAGAGATAACAGGCTGTATTGATGTGGTACCATAGGGGAGATAACAGGCTGTATTGATGTGGTACCATAGGAGAGATAACAGGCTGTATTGATGTGGTACCATAGGGGAGATAACAGGCTGTATTGATGTGGTTCCATAGGAGAGATAACAGGCTGTATTGATGTGGTACCATAGGAGAGATAACAGGCTTTATTGATGTGGTACCATAGGAGAGATAACAGGCTGTATTGATGTGGTTCCATAGGAGAGATAACAGGCTGTATTGATGTGGTTCCATAGGAGAGATAACAGGCTGTATTGATGTGGTACCATAGGAGAGATAACAGGCTGTATTGATGTGGTACCATAGGAGAGATAACAGGCTGTATTGATGTGGTTCCATAGGAGAGATAACAGGCTGTATTGATGTGGTTCCATAGGAGAGACAACAGGCAAACGTTGATCAAAAATAACAATTATGCTACATTCTCTAATTGTGTATATAGACTTCTTTTAAATTTAGCAATGCAGATGTTCAACAATAATTTAACTTCATTCTGTGTGGAGTTTGCCCCCTAGGGTAGGTACCCTCACATGTTCTCCTCGTGTCCCCTAGGGTAGGTACCCTCACATGTTCTCCCCGTGTCCCCTAGGGTAGGTACCCTCACATGTTCTCCTCGTGTCCCCTAGGGTAGGTACCCTCACATGTTCTCCCCGTGTTCCCTAGGGTAGGTACCCTCACATGTTCTCCCCATGTCCCCTAGGGTAGGTACCCTCACAAAAAACATGCAGTCTCTAAACTGCCTCCCCCTGGCCAGCCGGGGCGCCTGATGGAGGGGAAAGGAACTGGTTGGAATAACGTGTTCCTTCCACGCGCTACGTCCAACCAGGGAAACGCCCCACTGTCAGGTGTAAAGGAGCAACTTGGACACTCATGCATGAGTTAAAGTCCGTTTTTGATTGATTGATTGAAATATTTATTAACAGTTTGCAGAATTACAGTACATTTCGAGCACAAACTCAATACAAAGGCTGTTAACTGTGAGTGGACGACCCAATTAAGCATTACACTTGTTTACAACAGGGTCCACCATGTTCAATTCATCAAAACATTTAGAGAGGTACAAATAGACACTTCTATATAGACAAAGAACAGAACAGGAATTCATCATAATGGAGGTAAAAAGGGAAAAGAAACATATACAGTGAGGGAAAAAAAGGGGGGGGCGGTGGGGGGGATTCAGATTTTACGGGGGCCAGTTTCGAATTGCGCCTTTGAGAGCGGTTTTGAAGGAGTCAAGGGATTCGCATGTCTTAATGACTGTTGGTAGGGCGTTCCACATTTTGCTCTCCCCAGGTTGGCGGAGGGTGTGTAGAGCCCAGGATCACATTAGATAATTGACACAGGGGTGAAAAATGGGTTACAAAATCGTGGGATAAAAATTAAAAAAGATAATAATAATAATTGAACTCGTAAAAACGTAAAATTAAACCAAATGGACTTGTAACTGTTAAAGATCTATAAGGTTACCAACTCATTTAGCTGGGGACCACCTGGAACCCTCAAGGACCACCCGGACCACTGGTTGGAAGATAGAACAATCATATTTAAACGGGTCTACTGACAATGACTGGGCCCTTATCAACTAATTAGACATCCACATCCATACTAGAATAACTTGTAGTCACTCAATACAGACTGTTGAGGGCGCTGTTATTCCTTTATTGTTTTGGACGATGGGTTCTCAGATTTGTTGTCCTGTGACTATGCTATGTGAAGTGCAAACTACCACCCCCCCCTTGTGGTACAGCTGAGGTACTGCACACGGATGAGGATGCAGCCAGTTGTCATGGCAGCAGCGCTGGCAGCGGGGATGCTGTACTCTGCAGAACAGACGCCTTGGGACCATCAACTTATAGACAGCCTATAGGGATGCTGTACTCTGCAGAACAGACGCCTTGAGACCATCAACTTATAGACAGCCTTATAGGGATGCTGTACTCTGCAGAACAGACGCCTTGGGACCATCAACTTATAGACAGCCTATAGGGATGCTGTACTCTGCAGAACAGACGCCTTGAGACCATCAACTTATAGACAGCCTTATAGGGATGCTGTACTCTGCAGAACAGACGCCTTGAGACCATCAACTTATAGACAGCCTTATAGGGATGCTGTACTCTGCAGAACAGACGCCTTGAGACCATCAACTTATAGACAGCCTTATAGGGATGCTGTACTCTGCAGAACAGACGCCTTGGGACCATCAACTTATAGACAGCCTATAGGGATGCTGTACTCTGCAGAACAGACGCCTTGAGACCATCAACTTATAGACAGCCTTATAGGGATGCTGTACTCTGCAGAACAGACGCCTTGGGACCATCAACTTATAGACAGCCTATAGGGATGATGCTGTACTCTGCAGAACAGACGCCTTGAGACCATCAACTTATAGACAGCCTTATAGGGATGCTGTACTCTGCAGAACAGACGCCTTGGGACCATCAACTTATAGACAGCCTTATAGGGATGCTGTACTCTGCAGAACAGACGCCTTGAGACCATCAACTTATAGACAGCCTATAGGGATGCTGTACTCTGCAGAACAGACGCCTTGAGACCATCAACTTATAGACAGCCTATAGGGATGCTGTACTCTGCAGAACAGACGCCTTGGGACCATCAACTTATAGACAGCCTTATAGGGATGCTGTACTCTGCAGAACAGACGCCTTGAGACCATCAACTTATAGACAGCCTATAGGGATGCTGTACTCTGCAGAACAGACGCCTTGAGACCATCAACTTATAGACAGCCTATAGGGATGCTGTACTCTGCAGAACAGACGCCTTGGGACCATCAACTTATAGACAGCCTTATAGGGATGCTGTACTCTGCAGAACAGACACCTTGGGACCATCTTGGGACCATCACCTTGGGACAAATTGACAGATCAGCCCCATCTGGTGATCCGGGGTGGTACTGATAATTATAGGCCTACATGATTATTCCTTCAAACACAAACATGATTTGATTATAAATCTCCACACTGGCCCGGAATAAGAAGGAAATAAGGTCGCGAATACAAGCGGCCGAAATGAGTTTTCTTGGACGGGTGGCTGGCATCTCCCTTAGAGATAGGGTGAGAAGTTCATCTCCCTTAGAGATAGGGTGAGAAGTTCACCTCCCTTTAGAGATAGGGTGAGAAGTTCATCTCCCTTAGAGATAGGGTGAGAAGGTTCATCTCCCTTAGAGATAGGGTGAGAAGTTCATCTCCCTTAGAGATAGGGTGAGAAGTTCATCTCCCTTAGAGATAGGGTGAGAAGGTTCATCTCCCTTAGAGATAGGGTGAGAAGTTCATCTCCCTTAGAGATAGGGTGAGAAGTTCAGTCACACCAGAGAGACTCGGAGTAGAACCGCTGCTCCTTCGCCTGGAAAGGAGCCAGCTGAGGTGGTTCGGGCATCTGGTTAGGATGCCTCTCGGGCGCCTCCCTAGGGAGGTCCTCGACGCACGTCCCACTGGGAGGAGACCCCGGGGCAGACCAAGGCGCAGTTGGAGGAAACACATCGACTCACTGGCCTTGGAACGTCTCGGAATCCCCCAGGAGGAAGTCACTAATGTTGCTCTGGAGAGGGAAGTCTGGAGCACTCTGGTGGAGCTGTTGCCCCCGCGACCCGACTACGGATAAGCGGTTGAAGATGGATGGATGGATGGACACTGGCCCGGGGTCATCCAGGAGGAAGCTGCTAATGTTGCTCTGAAAGGGATGGACACTGGCCCGGGGTCATCCAGGAGGAAGTCACTAATGTTGCTCTGAAAGGGATGGACACTGGCCCGGGGTCATCCAGGAGGAAGTCACTAATGTTGCTCTGAAAGGGAAGGATGGACACTGGCCCGGGGTCATCCAGGAGGAAGTCACTAATGTTGCTCTGAAAGGGATGGACACTGGCCCGGGATCATCCAGGAGGAAGCTGCTAATGTTGCTCTGAAAGGGAAGTCCATTTCAGAAGATCATCCAGGAGGAAGCTGCTAATGTTGCTCTGAAAGGGAAGTCCATTTCAGAAGATCATCCAGGAGGAAGCTGCTAATGTTGCTCTGAAAGGGAAGTCCATTTCAGAAGATGGATGGATGGAACTTTTGCTTTATTGTGACTTTTTCTTGTATGATGTAAAACACAAATAAAAATATAACAACATCACTGTCAAGAAGACTCCTTGTAACTCCATATTTCAACTTCCTATGTTTTTGATTTGTTTGGAAATGAATCATACAATCGTGAGGCATTGTGACCTTGTAGATCGGATATTTTCACTATTTTTAAATCCTGACACGTCATACAATAGATCAAACGTTTAGCTCGAAAACCAAAAGTCAACACGTCTCACACAGCACGCTGTGAGCTTCTATAGATCTATAGATTACAACACGTCTCACAGCACGCTGTGAGCTTCTATAGATCTATAGATTACAACACGTCTCTCACAGCACGCTGTGAGCTTCTATAGATCTATAGATTACAACACGTCTCTCACAGCACGCTGTGAGCTTCTATAGATCTATAGATTACAACACGTCTCTCACAGCACGCTGTGAGCTTCTATAGATCTATAGATTACAACACGTCTCACACAGCACGCTGTGAGCTTCTATAGATCTATAGATTACAACACGTCTCTCACAGCACGCTGTGAGCTTCTATAGATCTATAGATTACAACACGTCTCTCACAGCACGCTGTGAGCTTCTATAGATCTATAGATTACAACACGTCTCACACAGCACGCTGTGAGCTTCTATAGATCTATAGATTACAACACGTCTCTCACAGCACGCTGTGAGATTCTAGATCTGCTATTTAGTTGGGTATTTATTCTCCCTAATTTATGGAATTTATTTAATAATTGTCTCCACCAGGCCGAAGGCATGGGGAGAGAGTATGTTTTGCACTCCGTCCGTCCGTCCGTGTGTCCGTCCTTCCGTCTGTGAACAGCTAATCTCCGGCACCGTTAACCCGGTCGATGGCACATTTTGCACACACACTCCCTGGATGCCAACGATGAACCTCTGCCCCAAAATTTCCAGAACGGCCTGTTATAGCGCCACCAGGAGGCGGCTTTGTGCAAAACAAGTTTTTGGACAGTACACCTACAGATTTTGTCCAAACATCACGCAAATTGGTACACAGTCTCTCTAGAGCCATTCAACGAAACGGGTCTTTCAGATTTCTCAGACTCCATCCTGATTGGCTAAGATTGGCTTCCAAAGTTCGCAGGAGTGCTCAGTTTCAAACAAAATGCTGCAAATCATGAACACATCGTGTGATTTCCGTGAAATTGTGCACGCACATTCCCACTAGGCCGAGGAAGAAATGCCACATGAACATTTTCAACTCAGCCTCATGGTGGCGCTATAACTGGCCGAAAAGTGTTTTTACCTCTAACTGCACGGATCTGTGGATAACTTTGTATGCCAACTCCCTACAGGCCAAGGAAAAACCTTTGCCTGGAATTTTTCACATCTGGTCTTTATAGCGCCAACAGGAGGCCGACATATGTAAAACACATTTTCTAATATTACTCCTTCAGATTTTATCCAAATTTCACGCAAATCGGTACACATGCTCTTCATAGTCATGTGATCAAGACGGGTTTGTTTGATTTCTCATAATCCACCCTCATTGGCTACGATTGGCTTCTAAACTTTTCAGGAGTAGCCTGCTTTGTACAAATCGCCACAACTACTCAACGCCGTGTCCGATTGTGGTGAAACTGTTCATGCATATTCCCACTAGGCTTTGGAAGAAATGCCACTTGACAGTTTTCAAATCAGCCTCATGGTGGCGCTACAACAGGCCAAGCCACACACACACACACACACACACACACACACACACACACACACACACACACACACACACACACACACACACACACTTATATTGCTCCTAAACATTTTGCCAAACATCACACACACTCCTATCCTCCTAGTGGAGACCTGTGCCCAGAAGGGCACTTTTTCTAGTTCATTCATGAAATTCTGTTGAAAACCTGTTTGAATTAGTAATTCATTCATCAAGATTTTCATCTTTTGAAATAATTAAGAACAAATAATTGATATTTATTGACCCACAAATGGGCCGCGACCCAAACAGTAAGTACTGATGTCACACGCTGGTCACATGATGGAAGTCCCATGTCCACATTGAAGCCACGTCCTTCCCAAAGATCTCAAGATCCATAATAATATTATCCCAGTTTCCACTTAAAGGAGCATTCAGTGATTTGGGTGATTTGGAAAAATACCCGGTCCACCCGGTAACAGGATGTGCACATGCACACGCTCTACAGTGGGGGAAGTACAACAGACCAACAGCATGTGCACCAAGGCCCGCCCCTCTCATCCTGATTGGATGAAGGCTTTGCCACCCAAAGCCCAAACCGAAACTAGGGTTTTTTGACCCCAGGGGCTCACTGGGGACAGGGAGGAACTCCTTATATGGTCAGCACACTTTATAGTAGGGAGGATTATCCAAAAAAAAAGAAAAAATAAGTGATATTTGAATTAAGTGAAATCACTGAATATACCTTTAAGACTCTAAAATAAATAAAAATACTCAAAATATTCACATTTCATTTTAAGAAAGGCGTTTATTTTACACAAGAACTGGGCACAATGTTTTACCTTAAAAGGTAGGATAAGTGATATTTGTTCAAATAAGCGTCATATATCTTTATATTCTGATAGTAGTACTCATTGCTACGGCAACAAGAGTCTCCATGTCTCTCCAGTTCTTTCTTAAACAGAAAATGCATTTCCACGATGGCCGGGATACTAATTTTATCCAATCAGGAGAGATAACCAATACAGGATTAACAAGTGAAGTGATGACAAAGAAATGAGCAGACATTACAACTGGAACACTATTAAAAATTAATCCTGATTGATGGATGATTTGCCACCTACCTGAAAATGATTTGTCTTTTTATAAAAGCTGGGGAGTCAGGCAAAACACTTATTTAACCAAAAATATCATATACCCCTAAAGGCTCATACATAGTCTGGATTTATATCACATACCCCTAAAGGCTCATACATAGTCTGGATTTTCGGTGGTGAGGTGACCACCAAACTACAACATGACGTCACGAGCCGCGGTGAAGAGCAAACCACCGCCACTGCCCCAGCCCTTCTCTGTTTTTACTCACCACCGCTCAACGTTATTTCAGCTCCGGTGGTCAGCTCACCACCGGAGCGGTGGTCAGCTCACCACCGGAGCGGTGGTCAGCTCACCACCGGAGCGGTGGTCACCTCACCACCGGAGCGGTGGTCACCTCACCACCGGAGCGGTGGTCACCTCACCACCGGAGAGGTGGTCACCTCACCATCGGAGCGGTGGTCACCTCACCACCGGAGCGGTGGTCAGCTCACCACCGGAGCGGTGGTCACCTCACCACCCACCTCACCACCGATAAACCAGACTATGAATAGGCCTTCACTCATCAGGCCTATACAGGCACATCATCATAAATGTCAGAAAACATTAAAACAAATCAAAAAAAGGCAGCTAGACAACAAGGTCTTGAAGCCATGGATCTCATAGCCTATAGACAATACATTATATATTTCAAAGAACTGAAACAAAATGTTTTAAGAAAATACAAAACCCTGCATTTTCTTCCCCATCCGAAACGATCCTTAACATGTAAATTTGTTACGAATGATCTCTCCCCCCTCCACCTCCACCTGCTCGTAAAGCCACTTGCGGTCGCAGCGGCACTCCACGCCACACTTGCGCGAGCCGCAGTCGGGGCAGGGGTAGAAGCAGCCCATACAGTCCACGTCCAGGCAGTCACACAGGTCCTTACCGCTGGTGATCAGCCGGCCCTTTGTGTCGTACACTTTGCTCTTGTTTGCGAGGGACTGTCTGCGTGTGGGGAAAGGGACAATAGTGTATTTAGCTTAACCCATTTTGACCTGAGAACAGATTCTAAAAATGTCTTCTACATCCTGACAGTTTTCTGAAAAACATCCTGTCAGTCGTTCTTCGATTTTTCAAAAATAGCAGACCTACAAGCTCGTAGCGCGCCACTCGGTGGCGCGCTATGAGCTTGTAGATCTGCTATTTTCAATAGCTAAAGCATAACATAATGCTAACACCAAAAGGGGGTTCCCGCCCAAAATGGGTTAAACTAGGATTACAAATTGAAGTTGCCGATTAATTGTCACACAAATATTTGCGATTAACGATCTAATTGTGTTTTGTGCGTTGAACGGTGGAACGTTACAGTTTGTATTTCTTGTTTGCGTTCTAAGGCTTCGTAATCACACATTGCACAGGGCAGATATGACAAATAACTTAAAAATGCAAAGGAATGACTGACACAATCATTTATTTATTTTTATTTTTTCCCCTTCCAAAACATTTACAAAATAGCGGAAATAGAGCTTTGATCTTCAAGCTTACAAATATATCACCCATTCTGGGCGGGAACCCCTTTTGGTGTTTTAACTAAGCATTATGTTATACTTTAGCTATTGAAAAATAGCAGATCTACAAGCTCGTAGCGCACCTGCTATTTTTGAAAAATCGTGAAAATGTGGCACAAATCTTTGAATATATATTCTTAACACTCCCATCGCCCAGGACGAAGTTCTTTGTCCTTTCTATTAGTAACGCCCGACGCTCAGAACGAAGTATTGTCCTAAAGACGAAGTTTATTGATACGAGAACGGATCGCCTGGCTGTATAGCCCAGGCGCGCCTGCTGGGCTCTCCTCGGTGACGCGCAAGACTGAGACGTCATCAAAAAACTCCCTCCTCTGTTTAGCTGATGAAAACGAAAATCTTAAAACGTTCATAAATCGCGATCTAAATCATCCTGTCTTTTTCTGAAAAAAGATCCTGTGTTATACGGCGCTCCGCGGTCCAGTCGCTAGTCTCGATAGATTTATTCTTGTCTCCCGTTGTTGTCGATCGACTCTAAAGTGCTGTGGCTATTGTTAGCTGCTACACAACATCATGAACTTCCGGCCGGTCCGTCCGGAAAAGGCGTCTGTGTTTATAAATCGACTGGGCGCATGAATGTAATGGATTAAATAGTTCCGGGCAATTAAAGTGTTAATCATAATCCCATCCCAACCCAGAGACTCACCTGTCATTGGGGATCTTCGCTCCCCGTCCTCCACCTCGTCCCCCCTGAGGCAAAAACATTGAAACACGTTGTGGTGAGGTGTAGTCCTAAACCAACACGTTGTGGTGAGGTGTAGTCCTAAACCAACACGTTGTGGTGAGGTGTAGTCCTAAACCAACACGTTGTGGTGAGGTGTAGTCCTAAACCAACACGTTGTGGTGAGGTGTAGTCCTAAACCAACACGTTGTGGTGAGGTGTAGTCCTAAACCAACACGTTGTGGTGAGGTGTAGTCCTAAACCAACACGTTGTGGTGAGGTGTAGTCCTAAACCAACACGTTGTGGTGAGGTGTGGTCCTAAACCAACACGTTGTGGTGAGGTGTAGTCCTAAACCAACACGTTGTGGTGAGGTGTGGTCCTAAACCAACACGTTGTGGTGAGGTGTGGTCCTAAACCAACACGTTGTGGTGAGGTGTGGTCCTAAACCAACACGTTGTGGTGAGGTGTAGTCCTAAACCAACACGTTGTGGTGAGGTGTAGTCCTAAACCAACACGTTGTGGTGAGGTGTAGTCCTAAACCAACACGTTGTGGTGAGGTGTAGTCCTAAACCAACACGTTGTGGTGAGGTGTAGTCCTAAACCAACACGTTGTGGTGAGGTGTAGTCCTAAACCAACACGTTGTGGTGAGGTGTGGTCCTAAACCAACACGTTGTGGTGAGGTGTAGTCCTAAACCAACACGTTGTGGTGAGGTGTAGTCCTAAACCAACACGTTGTGGTGAGGTGTGGTCCTAAACCAACACGTTGTGGTGAGGTGTAGTCCTAAACCAACACGTTGGTTGTGGTGAGGTGTAGTCCTAAACCAACACGTTGTGGTGAGGTGTAGTCCTAAACCAACACGTTGTGGTGAGGTGTGGTCCTAAACCAACACGTTGTGGTGAGGTGTGGTCCTAAACCAACACGTTGTGGTGAGGTGTAGTCCTAAACCAACACGTTGTGGTGAGGTGTGGTCCTAAACCAACACGTTGTGGTGAGGTGTAGTCCTAAACCAACACGTTGTGGTGAGGTGTAGTCCTAAACCAACACGTTGTGGTGAGGTGTAGTCCTAAACCAACACGTTGTGGTGAGGTGAAGCATATAGCCTAAGCCTATACGTGCACATGTGGCACAGGGAATAATGATGGTATACTGTACTGAAAACCCTAGGCTACAGCACTGAACACCCCCACTACATATTGTTTTATGTTAATGTGCATTTTCAGATATTTAATTACTTAAATTAAAACCCCAAAGGTAAACTTGACCTTTGGCTCGATACTTGGTCTGCTCTTTTTCCCCCTGTACACCAAACCCCATGTTGAACTTAATGTAAGTCGCTCTGGATTAAGAGCGTCTGCTAAATGCCTAAATTGTAAATTGTAAATTGTTGAAGACCCCTGCATTACATTTCCCCATGTACACCAAACCCCCTGTTGAAGACCCCTGTATTACAACTCCCCATGTACACCAAACCCCCTGTTGAAGACCCCTGCATTACAACTCCCCATGTACACCAAACCCCCTGTTGAAGACCCCTGTATTACAACTCCCCATGTACACCAAACCCCTTGTTGAAGACCCCTGTATTACAACTCCCTATGTACACCAAACCCCCTGTTGAAGACCCCTGTATTACAACTCCCCCTGTACACCAAACCCCCTGTTGAAGACCCCTGTATTACAACTCCCCATGTACACCAAACCCCTTGTTGAAGACCCCTGTATTACAACTCCCCATGTACACCAAACCCCTTGTTGAAGACCCCTGTATTACAACTCCCCCTGTACACCAAACCCCCTGTTGAAGACCCCTGTATTACAACTCCTCATGTACACCAAACCCCCTGTTGAAGACCCCTGTATTACAACTCCCCATGTACACCAAACCCCTTGTTGAAGACCCCTGTATTACAACTCCCCATGTACACCAAACCCCTTGTTGAAGACCCCTGTATTACAACTCCCCCTGTACACCAAACCCCCTGTTGAAGACCCCTGTATTACAACTCCCCATGTACACCAAACCCCCTGTTGAAGACCCCTGTATTACAACTCCCCATGTACACCAAACCCCCTGTTGAAGACCCCTGTATTACAACTCCTCATGTACACCAAACCCCTTGTTGAAGACCCCTGTATTACAACTCCTCATGTACACCAAACCCCCTGTTGAAGACCCCTGTATTACAACTCCCCATGTACACCAAACCCCCTGTTGAAGACCCCTGTATTACAACTCCCTATGTACACCAAACCCCCTGTTGAAGACCCCTGTATTACAACTCCCTATGTACACCAAACCCCCTGTTGAAGACCCCTGTATTACAACTCCCCATGTACACCAAACCCCCTGTTGAAGACCCCTGTATTACAACTCCTCATGTACACCAAACCCCCTGTTGAAGACCCCTGTATTACAACTCCCCATGTACACCAAACCCCCTGTTGAAGACCCCTGTATTACAACTCCCCCTGTACACCAAACCCCCTGTTGAAGACCCCTGCATTACAACTCCCCATGTACACCAAACCCCCTGTTGAAGACCCCTGCATTCTAACTCCCCATGTACACCAAACCCCCTGTTGAAGACCCCTGCATTACAACTCCTCATGTACACCAAACCCCCTGTTGAAGACCCCTGTATTACAACTCCCCATGTACACCAAACCCCCTGTTGAAGACCCCTGTATTACAACTCCTCATGTACACCAAACCCCCTGTTGAAGACCCCTGTATTACAACTCCCCATGTACACCAAACCCCCTGTTGAAGACCCCTGTATTACAACTCCCTATGTACACCAAACCCCCTGTTGAAGACCCCTGTATTACAACTCCCCATGTACACCAAACCCCCTGTTGAAGACCCCTGTATTACAACTCCCTATGTACACCAAACCCCCTGTTGAAGACCCCTGTATTACAACTCCCCCTGTACACCAAACCCCCTGTTGAAGACCCCTGTATTACAACTCCTCATGTACACCAAACCCCCTGTTGAAGACCCCTGTATTACAACTCCCCCTGTACACCAAACCCCCTGTTGAAGACCCCTGTATTACAACTCCCCATGTACACCAAACCCCTTGTTGAAGACCCCTGTATTACAACTCCCCATGTACACCAAACCCCCTGTTGAAGACCCCTGTATTACAACTAGGGTTGGGATTCGGAACCGGGTCCATTTCAGACCCAGTTCTGACATTGCGGATCCGGAGCCGGTTCCATCTTTTTTTTATTAACGGTTCCCCAAACGGATCTCATCAGTCGTCATTTAGCTCTGCTGTGTCTGTTCTGTGCATTCAGCGACCGCCGCGGAGCGAGTGGGACAGTATGTCGCACAGATCTCCAAAGTGTGGTTAACAGAGAGGGAAATGACTGAGGCTGAGCACGCAAAGTGCAATAAATGCGATGCTATAGTTCCCTGCAAAGGTTGTTGCAACTTGTACCACCTCCACATTGAGGACCACCTTCATATTAAATTAATCTGAACATTAAAATTTGTCACCACAACAATATCATTATTGCAATGTGTACTGTAGCCTATATTTAATATACAGTACAAATTGCAATATACAGTACAAATTGCAACAATGATATTGTTGTGGTGGCTAGCTGGTGGTACTGGTGAAGTTTAAATAATAGTGCCACCTCATGATTGTAAAGTGCATTTTCAATAATTTAATTAATGAATTTGTGTTTATTATGTACTTGGTTAGGTTAGTTATAATATAAGCATAATCTATGTCAGAAAAAAGGGGAAAATAATAATATTAGGATCCGTTAAGGGAACAGTTAGGATCCGGAACCGTTAAAATCCTAACGAATCCCAACCCTAATTACAACTCCCCATTCACACACAGATGGTGGAGGTCATGCAATGTACCAATGTGCTCATCGGGAGCAGTTAGTGGTTCAGTGCCTTGCTCAAAGACGTGAGCGGGAGCTGGGGATCGAACCGGAAACCTTTCCGTTATAAAATGACTGCTCTAAGCCACTCTTAAAACAGTACTTGTATTGTTATAATAATCGTCCTGTTAGAACGGCTTGTCCAATTCAAAGTTGTTGAACTTAAGCTAGTAGTCTTTTTTTATTTTTAGCTTAATTAAAAGTGCATATAAAGTGAATTTATTACTTACAAAATATATATATATATATACGTTTTTCTTAGTGAAAAGTAATCAAATACCAAGTGAAAAACAGAGTTTCAGCTACAGAGGTGGGCGTGGATTGACCAATGTCCAACGGTGTGGGATACTGGGCAATCATGAATCAATCAATCACGTTGTTGTTGTTATTATCAATAACTCACCCTCACCCCCCCTCGTTTCTCCCTGCGTTGTCCCGCAGCCTCGCGCGCCTTGTCTTTGTCCGCTTGTGTCCCGAACTTGCTGGGAGGGTTGGCGTCCTTGGGTGCAACGCCTCGCTTCCGGAGTTCAATGTGAGTCTGTCAAAGAGGTAACATGACAGCATGACGAGTTGACGACACACACAAGCATAGCCAATAAATAAACAGAACTCACTGAAGTGTGTGAGCTTGGGACCTGCCCATAGATCCGAAGTCCCGTTAGGGTTAGAGATAGGGATAGTAATTTCGGAACAATGAACCTTCTGACTAATGACACGGCACTGTGAGTTTATGTGTGCACTGGTTCTTGACCCATTAACCCATTCTGGGCGGGAACCCCTTTTGGTGTTTTAAGCAAAATATGTTATGCTTTAGCTATTGAAAAATAGCAGATCTACAAGCTCATAGCGCGGCACCGAGTGCCACGCTATGAAATCTTTGAATATATATTGTTACAGAGCGAGTTTTTAACTCAAATCTTTGCTACTGGGAGGGTCCCTGGAACAACATATTTTCAGATGAGGGGGGGTCGGCAACATTCCTGATCGATTGATTGATTGATGACTTTATCAACAGTTAAATACAAGGTCTGCTAAGCGGATTCAAAACCCAAGAAAGCTTAATGGTCAGTTTCCTTTGGTGACCTTCATATTCAATTCATCGGCGGCAACAAACCTTTGATGAATCGTTCCAGGAGAATATAGTGGGCACCGCATCCTCCTTCAGAAACTGCTTTCCGTTGTAGTCCCGGAAGCAGTCGGAGCGGAAATGCTCGGAGCACAGGCACGTGTTGGTGGTCGGGACCAGGTCCTTCATGCCCAGACTATTCACCCATTGGGTGGAAAGTTGAGGTTTGCTGAGGGGGAACCTGGGTGGAAGAGAAGAGAGACCAGTGTCAAAGACACGGTGGAAAGGCTTTTTGGGGCATTATATTTTGAAGATTCAGTCTGAAACGGCAGGCTGTGTGTAGTACTGACCAGGGCCAGTGTGATTATAAGCTTCAGGCAGTACTGACCAGGGCCAGTGTGATTATAAGCTTCAGGCAGTACTGACCAGGGCCAGTGTGATTATAAGCTTCAGGCAGTACTGACCAGGGCCAGTGTGATTATAAGCTTCAGGCAGTACTGACCAGGGCCAGTGTGATTATAAGCTTCAGGCAGTACTGACCAGGGCCAGTGTGATTATAAGCTTCAGGCAGTACTGACCAGGGCCAGTGTGATTATAAGCTTCAGGCAGTACTGACCAGGGCCAGTGTGATTATAAGCTTCAGGCAGTACTGACCAGGGCCAGTGTGATTATAAGCTTCAGGCAGTACTGACCAGGGCCAGTGTGATTATAAGCTTCAGGCAGTACTGACCAGGGCCAGTGTGATTATAAGCTTCAGGCAGTACTGACCAGGGCCAGTGTGATTATAAGCTTCAGGCAGTACTGACCAGGGCCAGTGTGATTATAAGCTTCAGGCAGTACCGACCAGGGCCAGTGTGATTATAAGCTTCAGGCAGTACCGACCAGGGCCAGTGTGATTATAAGCTTCAGGCAGTACCGACCAGGGCCAGTGTGATTATAAGCTTCAGGCAGTACCGACCAGGGCCAGTGTGATTATAAGCTTCAGGCAGTACTGACCAGGGCCAGTGTGATTATAAGCTTCAGGCAGTACTGACCAGGGCCAGTGTGATTATAAGCTTCAGGCAGTACTGACCAGGGCCAGTGTGATTATAAGCTTCAGGCAGTACTGACCAGGGCCAGTGTGATTATAAGCTTCAGGCAGTACTGATCAGGGCCAGTGTGATTATAAGCTTCAGGCAGTACTGACCAGGGCCAGTGTGATTATAAGCTTCAGGCAGTACTGACCAGGGCCAGTGTGGTTATAAGCTTCAGGCAGTACTGACCAGGGCCAGTGTGGTTATAAGCTTCAGGCAGTACTGACCAGGGCCCGTGTGATTATAAGCTTCAGGCAGTACTGACCAGGGCCAGTGTGATTTTAAGCTTCAGGCAGTACTGACCAGGGCCAGTGTGATTATAAGCTTCAGGCAGTACTTACTGACCAGGGTTAACTTTTTATTCAACGTCCTGCATAATATGTGCCAGTCTATATCATAGAGTTAGACAACATAGTTAGATATCATCTATATGCTATATTATAGAGTCTATATCATCTATATGCTATATTATAGTCTCTATCATCTATATGCTATATTATAGAGTCTATATCATCTATATGCTATATCTATATATATATATATATATATATATATATATATATATATATATATAATATCTATATTATAGTCTATATCATCTATATTATAGTCTATATCATCTATATGCTATATTATAGAGTCTATATCATCTATATGCTATATCTATATATATCTATATATCTATATATATATATATATATATAATATCTATATTATAATCTATATCATCTATATTATAGAGTCTATATCATCTATATGCTATATTATAGTCTATATCATCTATATGCTATATCTATATAATATCTATATTATAGTCTATATCATCTATATATATATATATATATATATATATATATATATATATATATATATATATATATTATATCTATATTAAAGTCTATATCATCTATATGCTATATTATAGAGTCTATATCATCTATATGCTATATATATATATATAATATCTATATTATAGTCTATATCATCTATATTATAGAGTCTATATCATCTATATGCTATATCTATATCTATATATATATAATATCTATATTATAGAGTCTATATCATCTATATGCTATATCTATATCTATATATATATAATATCTATATTATAGTCTATAATATCTATATTATAGAGTCAGACAACGTGTAAACCAGCAAAGAAAGGAGAAGGTTGCACTGTTGTCATAACTTAGTGGATTTTCATGAAACCAGAGACAGTCATATAGCCTAATAGCAACACTAGATTACTGAACGTATGTGTTGTTATGAACATATTGAACCAATGGAAAGTATCAAAAAGCGCTTCTGAAAGAACCTCTGAACTCCATTTGATCCTCAAACTGTCAGTAGAAACACTTACAGTAACTCCACTGCTCTGTGGGGGCGGGGCACTGACCATTTACAATTACAATTTAGGCATTTATCAGACGCTCTTAATACAGAGCGATTTACATTAAGCAATAACAAAAAAAGCATGGAATACATCACATATATAAAAAGTAGTTATAATGAAACATGCGTAAGCTAAGAACGTAACAGTGGTATCTATATTCGAAACTGGCCCCCATAAAACCTGAATCCCCCCCACTGGCCCCCGTAAAACCTGAATCCCCCCCCACTGGCCCCCTTAAAACCTGAATCCCCCCCCACTGGCCCCCATAAAACCTGAATCCCCCCCACTGGCCCCCGTAAAACCTGAATCCCCCCCACTGGCCCCCGTAAAACCTGAATCCCCCCCCACTGGCCCCCGTAAAACCTGAATCCCCCCCACTGGCCCCCGTAAAACCTGAATCCCCCCCACTGGCCCCCGTAAAAGTGGGGGGGAATCAGGTTTTACGGGGGCCAGTGGGGGGGATTCAGGTTTCTGAATCCCCCCCCACTGGCCCCCGTAAAACCTGAATCCCCCCCCTGGCCCCCGTAAAACCTGAACCCCCCCACTGGCCCCCGTAAAACCTGAGTCCCCCCCACTGGCCCCCGTAAAACCTGAATCCCCCCCACTGGCCCCCGTAAAACCTGAATCCCCCCCACTGGCCCCCGTAAAACCTGAACCCCCCCCACTGGCCCCTGTAAAACCTGAACCCCCCCACTGGCCCCTGTAAAACCTGAATCCCCCCCACTGGCCCCCGTAAAACCTGAACCCCCCTTTTTACCTCCTCTATGATGATTTATGTTCATGTCTCTAAATGTTATGATGAATTGAACAAGGTGGACCCTCTTGTAAACAAGTGTAATGCTTTATGGTGTCGTCCACTCACAGTTGATTGATTGATTGAAAATGTTATTAACAGTTTGCAGAATTACAGTACATTTCAAGCACAAACTCAATACAAAGGCTGTTAACTGTGAGTGGACGACCCAATTAAGCATTACACTTAGGGTTAGGGTTACAACAGGGTCCACCATGTTCAATTCATCAAAACATTTAGAGATGTACAAATAGACACTTCTATATAGACAAAGAACAGTACAGGAATTCATCATAATGGAGTGAGGGGAAAAAGGGGGGGGGGGGCGGTGGGGGGGGGATTCAGATTTTACGGGGGCCAGTTTCGAATTGCAGCCATCCGTAGGTGCCCTTTGAGAGCGGTTTTGAAGGAGTCAAGGGATTTGCATGTCTTAATGACTGTTGGTAGGGCGTTCCACATTTTGGTGGCATAGGAGCGAAAATAATTTAGTCCCTTGTTTGTGCCGAATCTGGGTTGAACATGATTCGTTAACAGTCTTTGTATTGAGTTTGTGCTTGAAATGTACTGTAATTCTCCAAACTGTAATTACATACTTCAAATCAGTCAGATCGGTTAAAATAGATGTTTGATTCATTAAAATAAGTCCCAGGTAAAGCTTTAATTTAAGCCTTTTTACCTCCTTTATGATTAATTCCTGTTCTGTTCTTTGACTATATAGAAGTCAAGTTCTTGAGCTTAGCCCAGATACCCTGGGTAAATATAGATTTCATTTCATTTCAAGTGTCTATTTGTACGTCTCTAAATGTTTTGATGAATTGAACAAGGTGGACCCTCTTGTAAACAAGTGTAATGCTGTATGGTGTCGTCCACTCACAGTTAACAGTCTTTGTA
>NW_027637559.1:27500-28626 GCF_951216825.1 Electrona antarctica
CACCCAGTGTGTTATTACAGTATATCACATGGTAGGCTATAGGACACCACCTACCACCCAGTGTGTTATTACAGTATATCACATGGTAGGCTATAGGATACCACCTACCACCCAGTGTGTTATTACAGTATATCACATGGTAGGCTATAGGACACCACCTACCACCCAGTTACAGTATATCACATGGTAGGCTATAGGACACCACCTACCACCCAGTGTGTTATTACAGTATATCACATGGTAGGCTATAGGACACCACACTACCCAGTGTGTTATTACAGTATATCACATGGTAGGCTATAGGACACCACCTACCACCCAGTGTGTTATTACAGTATATCACATGGTAGGCTATAGGACAATTTACAATTTACAATTTAGGCATTTAGCAGACGCTCTTAATCCAGAGCGACTTACAATAAGCAAGAACAAAAAGCATGGGAATACATCACATATGTAAAAAGCATTTATCGCGAAACATGCGTAAGCTAAGAACGTGACTAGAACATATCTATATAATGACACTATACATATAAACTATAACTAGAACATATCTATATAATGACACTATACATATAAACTACACATATGCTATACTATGCTGTACATATATACTATGAAGTGCTATGACTACTATACACTATATACTATGAAGTGCTATGACTACATACAATGCACTTATTGTGCTGTCTACATGACATGCTATAAGTCTGTTTCAAATGCTATATAAGTCTAAGAAGTGCTGTCTAAGGGGGGTAGGGTAAGTGCTATGGGCCATGATGGAGTCTGAAAAGGTGGGTTTTCAGACTACGGCGGAAGATCGGGAGTGATGCTGCAGTTCTGATTGCAACGGGAAGTGCATTCCACAGTTTTGGGGCCAGAAGGGAGAAGAGTTTGGGACGTGTGGAGCGTTGTCCCGGCGTTTTTAGTGAGGGTACTTCCAGCTTCCCTGCGTTGGCTGATCTGAGTGCGCGGGAGGGTTTGTAGGGTTCAATCATGCTGGCAAGATATGGGGGAGCCATACCTTTGGTTGCTTTAAATGCCAACATCAGAGTTTTGTATTCTGTGCGGGCAGCGACCGGGAGCCAGTGCAGGGAGCGGAGCAGTGTGTTATTACAGTATATCA